>NC_000076.6:96089249-96351749 GCF_000001635.26 Mus musculus | reverse complement strand
CACAAGGCTTTGCATGAGCAGAAGTCAGACTATGCTGTACTGGCAGAATCATGTAGGTGGGATGAGAGAAGTCAAAGAAAGTGACCAAAAGGAACTGCCCGTGTCTTCTGCCCAGACGAAAGGAGGGAGAAGCAGCTGAGGAATGCAAGTCCCCTTGGAGGTTGCTAATAGGGTCAAGGGGAGCGAAAGCAGAACAGATGCGATGCTTTGGAAGCAGAAGTCATGAGTAATAATCTAGAGATGGTTGAGTCACCAAGGGCTTGCTGTTAGGAGGCGTGCGGAGGGATATTCCATTTGAAGTGAGAAGGCTCCAAACTTGGTGAACTGCTTTACAAAGCAACCAGTCTGAGCTGACTCAGAAAAAAATTGAGAAGTTTATTCCTCTACTCAGACGTTTACCTATCTTTCTCACTTCATACATCATAAAGGAATGTAATAAATGATGCCGTTTTTCAGTCCCAAGGCAAGAAACCTGCCGAGGACCAGCTGTTTTAGCTCCCCATGCTGTGTAGCAGGACTGTGCATTTGGCAGAGCCACCACAGAAGGCAGCTTTTACGATTGTCGATTGTTGGTATGAGTGTCTCTTTATCCTAGAGTCCCCTCTTGCCCCATTTTCATTGTTGGTGGTGTGACCAAAGCATTTCCTTCCAAACAGCTGTTTCCAGGGAAACTTCTGAAAATACCCACCCCCCCCCATCTGATTGTCTTCCTACCCCAGAGATGGGGGTCCTGCTGGAGGAAGCAACTGCAACTTCAAAACTTCTGACCCCAGAGAGCCAGAAACTTACAAAACAATAGTCAGAGCCACCACGTGTTGGCCACAGAGGATGTAACAGGCACAGCCCTTTTTATCTTGGTGATACCAGTAGGGCTTGTCCCTCTTGCAGAGGAGCCGGCCACATGATTAAAACAATGAAGGTGTCAGTGGTTGGTAGCCGGTAAATTAGTGTAGACAGCAAAGGCCTCCAAGAGCAACATGCATTGGTGCTAAACAGTTTTGGATAAAGAATAACACAAGGAAAATCAGAACCGTAGCATCAATGTAAACTGGGCAAACAGTGCCACTGAATGAAGCCCAGAGTACAAGAGCATAGGCTTCAAGTCTGGGCTGTGGGGTTCCAAACCCTTGCTTATTGCTCTCCAGTTCTGTGTAGCCTTCAGTGGTTCTTTAAACTCTCCGTGCTTCAACGTTCTCATCTGTAGAAGACTGATAGATAATTGAGTCTACCTTATAGGTTACTCAGGGTCTTGATTTCATGTTTGTTAAGTCTTTGAAATTCTACTCCAACATGTTGGGGCTAGAGAGATAGCGTATCAGTTAAGAGTATTTGCTGCTCTTTCAGAGGACGAGAGTTCTAATGGCCTCTTTTGGCTTCCTCAGACACACACACACACACACACACACACACACAGAGAGAGAGAGAGGGGGGGGAGAGGGAGAGGGAGAGGGAGAGGGAGAGAGAGAGAGAATTAAAACTATAATAAATCTTTTTAAAAAAATTTTAATGAGCTTTTTCCTAACCAAGTTTTCTGTTTGTATTCTCTAGAAATATCCAAGCCCTGGGATGTTAACTGGTCTCCACAAAAACAACTTTTTTTTTTCTTTTGCTGATCTCTGTGTCTAGCTAGATCAATACCTGGTATAGAGTATACCCCCAAAACACTCTTGAGAAGACGGTAACTGGTGTTTTGGTTCTTACACGAGAGCTCTGCATGAGCAGAGGTCCTGACAAAGCAACTGCCTCCAAAGAACTACTTTTCTTTAAGAAAAGTGTGAATTGGGATGGTACAATGCCAGAAACATGTCCTTGTGGTCTAAGTAAACTGTCTGTCTGCCTGCCTGCCTCTTTTTCTTTTTGACTCTGTCTCTCTATGTGTATGTTAGTGAGTTTGAGTTTGTGTGTGAGTGAGTTTGTGTGTGTGTGTGTGTGTGTGTGTGTGTGTGTGTGTGTGTATTAAATGACTGTCCTTTTCTAACTGAAAGCTATAGTGGGAATGTCAAATTCAGCATTTCGGGCACCCACTGACTCTCACTGTTCATTATCTTCTACAATTTCACATCTCCCAGGCCTTCAGTAGGTCAGGATGGCATTTTACTGCCCTTTATGTGTGTGACAAGTAAATCATAGAAAGGAAAGGAAACTCAAAGAATCATAGTATATGCAGCAGTCTGAGAGTGGAGTTCAGCTATGCCAAGCCTTCTGCCTCACCAGGTCCCTGACAGCCTTGCTTTGGCTCATCCTGAGCCTCCTTGTGTATGACAGGCCTGAGATTTTGTTCTCTGAGTTCAACCTTCTCCACATTTCTGGCTGTCCCTCACACTTAGTCAGATATGAATCAATCCCTTCAAATCTGACATACATCAACTGGGGCCCAAGGGGAGAATGGATGCTCCCCAAATCTCCCTCTGAGAACTCAGTTTTCCATTGACTATCAGGAACCAGGGAAGTAACTGTTGAGCTCTCCAAAGGGCTGAAAACAGTTAGTCATCAACCAACTGAAATAAGCTTAAAAAAAACCTCAAAGCCCCAAATATTAAATCATTTGTGTGGGACTGATGGAATGACTAATTTGCTGACAATTGCTTGTAATATCTGCAGATATGGAAAAAGAATACTTCTAATGAGATTGAATCACTCTACCTCCGAGATTCTAAATTTACTCATATTCTCAAAGAAAAACATGCAGTTGTAGTAGGGGAAATAGGATTAGTTCTTTAGCTCAATAAGCAACCAGTAGTTATTTCTTTAAATCTTGACATTTAATCGATCAGAATTTGGTTTGGGGACATGCCTTCCTCTGAAACCATTCTTTGCCTATACGGTTGGATTTTAAAAACTGGACTGTAGAAGGAATTTCACAACTTGGGTTTTTTAATCTAACACTCCTTCATGATAAAAGTCCTGGAGAATCTAGGGATATAAGGAACATATTTTAACATAATAAAGGCAATCGATATATAATAAGCCTACAGATAATATCGTGCTAAGTGGAGAAAAACTCAAAGCAATTCCACCAACATCAGAGACATGACAAGAATGCACACTCTCTCCATTTCTATTCAACACAGTCCTTGAAATCTTTGTTAGAACAAAAAGAGACTGAGGGAGATCAAGGGTAGACAAATAGGAAAGGGGGAAGTCAAAGGACTTTTATTTTCAGAAGCTCTATACATAAAAGTCCCTAAAGACTCCCCCCAGGAAACTTCTACAGCTGATAAACACTTTCAGCAGGTGTCACAGGCTACAAAATCAATATACACCAATCACTGTTCTTTCAGCTTTACCAAGAACAAACATACTGAGAATAAAATAATGGAAACATTTTTAATCAAAGGAGCCTAAAAGAAATAAATCTTGAAATAAATTTAACCAACTAAAAGATTTGTATAATAAAAACTTTAACCCACTAGAGAGAGAGACTGAAAAAGATACCAGAAGAGGCAAAGATTTCCCCCTGCTCAGGCATTGGTAGGATTAATGTTGCAAAATGACCATCATACCGAATTCCAACTACAGATTCAATATAACAGTCATCAGTGACTTAAATTTCATATGGAAACAGATTGGCCAGACTTTTTATATGGGCAACTCCTACCTGTGTCTTCTGCCAACTAGATGGTGTTACCGTATTCTCTTTATATTCCCTAACAATGAAAAATGTTTGATAAAATTCTAGTAAGCTAATTTCACCATTGCTTATACATACACTTCTACATACATACATGCATACACATATGCATAAACATGTACACACAAATACAAGCACACACATATAGCAGCCACACAAAAACATACAGGTATACACACATATAGCAACATACACATAAATATACACAAAGATAAAGGAAGGCACACATATAAACAGATGAAAAAACACATATATTCTCATACATACACAACTATGCAAATACATATGCCCACACATATTCAATACAAACATACAAATGTATACTCAGATATGCATATGTGTAAGTGCATATACAAACACACACATGCATGCACACATGTATGTGCTACAAATATACACACATGAATGCACATAGCGAGACATATCCACACACATATATACATGTACATAGACATTTACGTACACATATTCATACACAAATACATACATATAAACATTTAAACATAAAATAATATGTATGTACATATACATATACTGTGCATCATGCACAGTCATTTACACATATATTCACTCATTTATATGCTCACACATGCACACACAATTAAAAACCTCATACATGATACACATACAGGAGTATATATATATATATATATATATATATATATGTATATAGATACATACATACATATGTATATACAAATATACATTCATACATATATACAGAATACCCATATGTACATAGCCATATACATGCAGTTAGATACATATGTGTGTATATGCATATACTCATATATATATACACACACACACATACATACATACACACACCATTACATATACATACACATATACATATACCTCCTCATATACAGAAACACATATACATATATATATATATATATATACACACATGCACAAAAGAATATATACAGGTCCACACATGTATATACATACAAACAAGCAAATACACATGTGCATTTTATGCACATAAGTTCATTCATCTATCTACATGAATATGCATATACATGGATATATGTACACCCAAAACAAGCATGTCTACTTTCACAGATGTGTACAAATATATACACACACATATACACATATACACAAACCTATGCATACAAATGCACACATATGAGTGCACACTCATACATATATACAGGTATATATAGACATGGCTATACATATACATGTATGAAAACATATACATACTTATATACTTACACAAAGTCATTTGTATATACACATGAACAAGCTCTTATACCCATGCACATACACATAAACACACATAGATCTACACATATACATATAAAAATGTTTGTACACACAAGCACTCACATACACTTACACAAATACATTCACACCTGCTCTTTCACACATATAAATATAAATATTCACACACACACATCTACTCATAACCAAGAACATGCCAACCACATACACAAAACTACACAGACATACATAAACACCCATCCACACAAGAATACATAAACTTACACATATACATATATACATACACACACATACACATGCACACATAGACCTAAAGTACATAAATTTGCATAAGCACACATAGATGTGTACATACATGTATACACTCAGGCATACATGTCTCATCCTTCTTCTTCTTCTCCTTTTTCTCCCCCTTTCTCTACATTTCTTCTTCTTTGTCCTCTTCTGCTTCCATTTTCTTTTTTGCTTGTTTGTTTGTTTTGGAAGATCTAGGCTTTTCAAGGTATTTAATCTATGATTAGGCATAGACTGATATTTGAAAAGCAGTGTTCGCTAAAACATCCCACCTTCAAGGAAGTTTCCTTTCTCTTGGTGTATAGAGCTGGGCTATAATTCCCTGGACCAAGGATGTGCCTCTGCACAGTCCTGTGGCTATCCCAGTACTTAGAACTTGGCGACTGCTCTTTGGATGCTCGTTAAAAGAACAAACTGAAGCATCCCACTCTTTTATGCACCAGAGCTCTCAGACCCTTCCTTCTCCCTACATCTTCATGTTCAAACACCCACTGGTCACCTCGTTGTCTAAGAGTCCTTTTGTTTCCTGGTTCTATAGTGTTCCTGGAAATCCTTCCTGACTCATCCCTATTCCCAAACATGATTTCAGATTTCCCCGTAGCAAACTGCATTTGAAATGGAAGCTGTCTAGTAGGAATGGGTACTTGCCAAAACAAAACAGGATGGCACTGATTGAGACGCTAAGCTGTGACATCATAAAAACAGGAGCAAACCAAGGCAGGGAGGGGTGAGAACTGATTCTTAGATGGAACTTGTTGGCTGTTCCTATTCATTCATCAGGCTGTCCTGGAAGGCTTTGACTGAGCAAGCCAAATGTCCACACTAAGGCCACCCTGAGGTGACTGACAACTGAAAGGTTCATGTTCATCACATACCTACAGCTGGCTGGCATGACTCTCAAAAGGAATCTGGGCAATGTGTCACATGTGCCACACTGAACATTCCTGCTCATATGCCTTGCTCCTTGGGGGCTAGGTTCTCTCCAGCAACATGATCATGGGTATGTATTTAGCCAATTTCGATCTCAACTCACAGCCCAAAGGTAGGCCACTGGTGAAGATACATTTTTCTACTGAAGAATTTCTCAGACTAGCCAGTTCCAAATTCAATATTTGCTAACATGTGTGAGTATTCTAGGGCACAGAGAGTAACAGTATAGACTTATGAAATCAAGATTGGCTTGAGCCACGTGGCCCAAAGTTTACCCCAGTGGCCCTATTAATATACCCAAAATGTCTGTCCTAAGGTTATAGACTGGTTTTCAGTAGTCTTACAAGAAACAGGGGTCTTTATCACTGCATACTTATATTTTTTTACATGCCACCTTCTCCTGATTAGATAGAGCCATTCACATGAGAAAACTCCAACTGTGCTGAAGTACTACCACACATGCCACACCAAACCAGGTAATTCATCACTACTCAAACATAGCCACTTTCAGCTTTCTGTCCCTATCCATGCCAACTCCCCTGCATCCAAGGGATGCCCCTTTTCTACAGGTTAATGTCACCCTCATTAAGAAGCTCCCCTTCTAAGGCGTGGCTCATTCTCATGGCCTTTCCCATGCCTTCTCCATTAGACTAAACTGATATCTGCCCCTCTTGATGGCGTGGTAAGGCTTTGCTGTCAGTGACTGCATCCTAAGTTTCTGGCTCTTAGCATGTGGTGCAGACTGTGTGCATGGCTGCCTGCCCTGCCTTTGCTTTGACAAGCTCCTCCATCCAAAGCCCATGCTTTAAATGGCCTGTTTTATAGGTGCTTGGTATATACTTGAAAGTTTGATGCTTTTTAAATTTTTCTTCTGAAATGCTTGTTTTATGCACTAGGACTCACTTGGAAGTTGGAGATAATATTTCCAAATTAGCATAAGGTTTGGTGTGGTTGTCTGAATACACTTGGCCCAGGGAATGGCACTATTAGGAGGTGAGAGGTGAGCTTTAAGAAGTCAGTCTTCTCCTGTTTGCCTTCAGAACAAGATGCAGAACTCAGAACTCCTCCAGTGCCATGCCTGGCTGGACACTCACATGCTTCCCGCCATGATGATAAAGGACTTAACCTCAGAACCAGTAAGCCGTCCCAATTAAATGTCCTTGTTGGAGTAGGTGTGCCCTTGTTGGAGGGGTGAGCTTTGAGAGATTCCTCATAGGTACCCAGAAGTCAGTCTTCTCCTGCTGGCCTTCAGTGCCATGCCCCCTGGATGCCGCCATGCTTCTTGCCATGATGACAATGAACTAAACCTCAGAACCAAACAAGCTAGCTACAAGTAGATGTTGTCATTTATAAGCTTTGCCTTGGTCATGGTGTCTCTTTACAGCAACGGCAACCTTGACTAAGACACTCGGCAATTTTGAGAAACTTGAGTACCAGAGGCCGAATAGGAGTAGACTGTGTCTTGGGAGGCTTTGATGGTCAGCTTGATGAGAATTAGAATTGCTAAGAGAACACGCCTCTAGAGATGTCTTTGAGGGTGTTTCCAAAGAGAGTTGAGTGAGGAAGAAAGAACTGCCAGCAAAGTGGGCAACTTCCAATAGGTGGCCCACATATAATGATGTCAGAGGGACATCTTCAACATACAAAGACATGCAAAGAGTCAGTGAGCACCTGGCTCCCTTTTTTTCTCCCTCAACAAGCACATCTATTGCTGTTGCTATTGCCCACTGACATCACACTCCAGGTCCTTCAGCATTCCAGTGCAAACTGCACACCAGCAACTCTCCAGCTTTCACCATTGGACTGGGGCAGCTGTGGTATCCAGCATCGTGGTCTCAGCAGCTGCAAGGTGCAAGGCTTCTCTGGAAAGCATATGGCCATTGTTCGATTACCCAAATCCTATTATATAAGCCAATTTAATAAATTACTTTTATAACACACACACACACACACACTTTATAGATTCCTTTCCTCTAAGGAATCTGTCTAATTCATGCTAGAAAACACTTAAGACCACTTTATCTTTTTTATCTCAGGCTTCTTCCATAATAAATTACCACAAATGCTAAGGCTTAAACAACATAGATTTATTTCTCACAGTTTTGGGACTAGAATTTCACGTGCAGCCACTGTCTTGCTGTAGCCTTGAGTGGAGGAGGGGGCATAGAAAAAAGGAAGAGGAGGACCTGGTCACTCTCTTCCTCTAAAGATAATAATCTTACCATAAAAGTCTTATTCTCATAACCTCATGTAAACTTAATTCCCTCCAAAGTGCAAACGCCATCACTCTGAGGACTGTGGCTTCGATATGGTCTTGAGAAGACACAAATTTGCTCCATTCTATAGGACTCCAGGGAGTGTTTTGGCTGCCCTTCATCCCACGCGGCTGCAACATGAGTGGGCAGAGCTCTTGCCAATTCTGATTTATTTCCCATCTCGGACCCTATCTCTCAAGTGCACTGATATCGAGTCATTATACAATTTAAACTTGCTAGGTTCCCAGAAAAAGCTCTGCTGTCATCGTTAGCTTTCAGTAAGCAGCGATAGCCATGAAATAAATAAATAAATGAGTCAAACCATTGGTGGCAAACAGATAAGGACTAGACCAGGTTTGCTTGAACCTTGTGGTAAAATCCCAGGTCAGGATTTACATATATTTCCTTAATGATGGCGTTGTTGGCTTGGCTTCTTCAGACTTCAATCGGCTGAAATCAAATCACTGTTGGTAATCCTTTATCTTCCCACCAATCCAGCTTGGTGGGTTTTATAATTCCTTATTATTTTGGAATCTATTAAACTAAACAATAAAAGTGATGTTTCAAGGAAATGTCCCTAGGGAAGGAATTTGTCACCAGGGTGCTTCTTTTCCCGTTTCTGAGATCTGTTCAGCTCTCTTCATGGATTACTGAGAACATTTCACTGTCGAAATGACCTCATGTGCAGGAGGGACTTTCCCTCCGCCTCCTTGTCTTTAATTTCTGTTTTTAGTGGCACTGAGTTCAGTGGGAACAGTGTTGGCTTTCTCTGTAACTGTGTTTGCCACTTGTGGTCATTCTGTATTTACAGTACTGGTTCTCATGAGTTCTTCCAGCTGTTGTGTATAAGTCCTGACCCAATGGGAAGAGAGGGTGAGAGTCCCAGAGTATTAGTCTGTTCTGAAGTATAAATGCATTGTCTAGCTATGTGCTTCATTACATATACCCAGACTCCCATCTCCCCAATACATGTGACTTAGCTAGTTCACACCCCTTAAAGATCAGTTCACATGTGTACATATAAGCAAGTGGTGTTCATCTTGCAGAGGAGCCTTGTCTAGATAAATGAGAAAATACTTACAAAATGTATGCTTCAGACTAAGACTGATAGTTCAGTCCGTGACATCCACTGTTACTACATCTTAAATCGTGTCTGCCTTCCACACTTCTGGTTGGAAAATGGACTCAAAGCCTTCTTGACGTAGAGGTAGGGAGCATTTCATTATTTCCAAAGGCAATATGTGGAGCTATCATTGAGGCTTTCAAGAATAGAATATCCAATTTGTACAAATTTGTCATTAAATGGTTTCTCTAGTTCCTAGAAGAGCTGTTTCTTCAGCCACTAGAAATATAGTTAAGAATTCCTAGAAATCTGGAAGGCAAGTCCCTATTGCTGAAGACACCACGTACTTCAAGCACATGGCACAGAAGCCCAGGAGATGGATCTGACCTAAAAGTTTCCATCCTGAGAAAAATGTCATTGTTACAGAGCCCCTATGTCAAGAAGTCCTTGACTCCATTTCTCAAGCAGAAATGTAGAAGTCAGACATGATTTGAGAGGTCATAACAGTGGATATTTCCAACAGAACTGTTAGTCTTAGTTTCATGGTATCAGAGGACTCCATGCAAGCTATGGTAGCAGCCAACAGTCCTACCAAGCTATGACAACTATGAACCACATTATTAACATGACACAATAACCCTAAAGGTGCAGCAACGGTTTGTGTAGCTTCAAGGTAACCAACCGATCTCTAATTAAACTTAAGACCTGCCCAACCAAAGGGATATTGTGCCTGGTTCCAGAAACCTAGCCAATAGCCAGGTCTTGGAGGAGAACTTACAACCACCACTTTACTAAACCAGCATACACCCCAACTAAATTATACATCTTTGTGCTTATGCCCACAGCTATGGTAGTCCTCACTCCTCATCAAGAAAACTTCTCTTTGTAACAGACAGAGAACATTTTAAAAAACACACACACACAACAGATTATGATACAGAATTGGGAAGCACTAGCCCACTGACACATCTGTGACACAAGTCCTACACCTAAGGCATAGAGATCATTTGGGAAGCAGGAGTGGGAAAGATTAAAGAGCCAGAGGAAGGAGACATTTGCATCTCTAGTGTGTGTCCCTCAGAGATGTCATAAACTACACCCATAAAAATCTCACTAACATGGCAAGCTGAATGTGAACTGAAAAAAACGATGACATCAATAGACCTGTGACGTGAAAAAAGCTCAAGAGGCCCCTACCCTGACAGAGAACTACAGGCAACTACAAAATGCCAAGAGCAGGAAAAAATGGCCTTCCTTGGGGGGAAGAAACATACTAATTCATTATCCAATACTAAATCGTCAGTCCTAAAACATATACATACGAGCAACACAAAATAAATGTAAAATAAGGTTATATGTTTAGGAATATAGATCCAAATGTATATACAGATATATAGGTGACAATAAGAAAAAGAGGCCATGACTTTGAACAAGAGCAAGTTGTGGGGTGCATGGGGAGGTTTGAAGAGGGAGGAATGATGTAAACATAATATAACAAAAATTATCTTAAAAAGGATTCCTGTAGTACATCTTCACAATAGCAGAGTACAAGCTCTGTGATCACATACCTATAAGAGCTTGGGTTATTTACTAACACCTCGAAACCTCGGTTTTCTTAGTTAATAAAAAGATGTAAGACCTACAATGAACAGTGTTGGTAAATGCCAAAAAAAAAAAGAAGAAGAAGAAGAAGAAGAAGAAGAAGAAGAAGAAGAAGAAGAAGAAGAAGAAGAAGAAGAAGAAGAAATGAGATGAGTGGTTATGGTTAGTTTAACACAGGGTAATAGAGAAGACTGTTCTAAGCATTATTTTTTTTGCACTGTTATTGATTCTATGTGTCCCCTTCATATTCATGTGTCAAAGCCTTCAAATCCAAATGTAATGGTAGTTGAAGGCAGGATCTGTGGGGGATAATTAGGTTTAAATGGGGTTAGTAGGGAAGAAGATTAATGAGATTAATATTAATGCCTTTATTCTGAAAAAGAAGCACCTCCCTTCTACCCGTTTCTCTCCCTTCCTTCTCTACCAATTGCTCCCTCATCTTTCACTCTGTACCTATGGGAAAAGGTGAGGACAAAACTAGGCAGGGAGCTCTCGCCAAGAAACCAGCCATGCTAGCACGCTTCTCTAGAACTATAATATACAGGGACGTGTGATTTTAAACCACCCAGTCCACGGCATTTTGTTATAGTAACCTGAACCAATAAGCATTCTTCCCCTTACCCAGTTCTCAGGGTACAGTTTAGGGTGGGGGTATCATGCAATACTAATAGGCAATTCCTTTCCAAGAAAAGACCACAAGATAATGATGGACTGATGTCATGCGCAGGAAGCCTTTAGACTAGAAAAGAAAACAATGTCCAACAGGAAGTTGACACCCTTTCTTAACAGGCATTAGCAAAGATCTGATTCCCATGGGTAAGGTGAGAAGGAGTTAGAAGAAAATTGCACCAGATACATTTGGGTGATGGAAGCCAGTCATTAGAGTAATCTTATAGCTGTAAAAGAGAGAGAAGACAGAAAGACCAGTTCTCCTGTGAAACCTGAAAAATACATGCATATATATATATATATATATATATATATATATATATATATACACACACATACAATACACATACACATACATATACATATACACAGATCTTTCTGGAATGTTCCTATAAAGGCTCCATTTGTCTTTGATGTGCTCTTCTATAAGTGATTGAATCAAAAGAACTCTGACTCCATTGATGGCTTGATGATTGATGGAGTTATAACCTAAACACACCACTTTGAGGTGGAGACTCAAGATGTGGGGTGTACCTGGAGGAGGTGGGTCTGTGGGATTTGGCATCTTGTCTCTAACCCCTCTCATCTCTCTGCTTCCTGTCAACCATGAAGAGAACAGCTTCACTTCTATACACGCTTCTTGCCATGTGTTCTTTCTTACCATGGCCCATGAACAGTGGAGCCGAGTAACTTTGGACTGAATCCTCCTGTACTGTGAGTCCAAAATAAATCTGTTTTAACCTGTTTATCATACATATTTTGTCCTAGTGATATATTAACAATGTAGAGGGCACCAATACCATGCCATGTACAGAGTATTGTCCCTTCTAAGTTGTTGATTAGAACCAGGTGGAGACTACACAATGCAGGTGTCCATGACCAGAAGAGGATTTGCCTTGACCGTAATGTCACTTGGGCTTCAGGGTAATTCTTGAATGGGTTTCTTGCTGTGCAGAGAGACACAACCATTATATAGTGTTTTGTGCTAGTGTTCTGTTTCTGGGTAGAGACACTATGACCAGGGCATCTCTGACAAATTCAGGCAAGCCATCTTACTTGCTTATAAACTGGTTAGGACTACACAGAAATACTTAAGGCAAGGTCTGATTGCAGATGTGGCATGCATCTAGCTCACTTTCACGGAGGGCAAAAGAGGACCAATTTGGATAATCAAGTGTGCTGAGGTCAGGCCAAGCTGACTCCTCTCACCTCCTCTGGAGCCCTTCTCATGACACATGTCTCTCTTTTGAAAATGAGGTGAGGGTTGCGTAACTGAATTCTTGAATAAGGTCAGTTATAAACATCACAGTCACCATCTCTTGTGTGAGTCAGAAACTGCTAGTCTGGACTTGCTATCAGAAGACACAGACTGAGAGAGAAGGGTTGTACTTTTTTTTTTAACCCATCAGAAAGCCAGAAATGATATAACATTTACAGAAGGTCAGATAGTTAAGTTTCCACCTGGCATAGGCTGTTCATGAGCTGCTTTTGAAGTTCTGGCTTCTTGATAAAGGGCTAAAAACACAGGAAAATAAAATTCCTTATGGTATGCTTTTTGCATAGGTGTGTGCACAGGAGACCAGACCATAGAAACAGTCTAAGAAGGTTCTACCATTTGTCCCAATCATGTGTAAGGAAGACAAACAAAAGGTGTTGAACCCTCCTCGACACCCTCCTCGACACTAGAAGTGTTCCTTTGGGAAACAAGAGTCAATATTTGAACTTAAAACAAACAGCCCTAAGTTCAAGGAACTCAAGAAATTTCTCAATTGCCCACTCATTCCTGGTATGTCATACACACAGCAAAGATGACTGTAGTCACCACAAACAGGAACTATGTACATGGCTGGGGAAAGGTCAGCCGATTAGATGTGTTTGGCATCAAGGCTCCTGGCACAACCACCACAAGCTGACCAGTCATAGCAGAGGAACAATATGGGAATCTTTGTTTGAGTGAACTACAATCCACAAGCATCGAACACAGGTGATTCAAAGCACACATTCAACTCTCTTGGAGGGTGAAACTTGGGAGAAGGAAGTCCACTTCACCAGGCTACTAAGTAGGAAACATTCATGAATCACTCAGCACGTATCACAATCACCAAAGCCGATAGAGCACAGCTGTGTGTCAAGATGCCCATGCTGGACTCCCACACAGCCCGTTCTCCTCCAGGCTAGCTGACCTTCAGGCTCTGACTACAGGTCTTAAGGGGATTCTAGGTGTCTTCCAGACTCTGGTACCTTTCATATCCCCTTTGAGCCAATGTCCCACATTTAAAGCCTTTCCCTTCTCCCTCACCTCCAGCTGCAGAATATGTTAGGATTAGCCTTTTTTTCAAAGTTCCTGCTGGGGTAAATTTCATGCGTCTATTTCCTCCCAACCCCCTGCCCCCAGCACATTCTCTTAATTAATTCAAAATTTCTCAAGTTTTTCTTAAAGGCCATAATTTATTCGGTTTCATAGACGTTTCTTTTTGACTCATTCTTCTCTCCAAACACCAGAGAGCCGCACGGATTCTGATATTTTTCCATAATTTCTAGCCCCGAATGACTCTGTGACTACAACGGAGCTTTTAAACATCGGTGAGTGGGGAGTGAGGATGTATAGGTGTTATTCATTCAGTCACTCATTCATTATTCATAAGCTCCTTACTGAATGCCTTCTAGTGCTTGGTTATTTTAAATCTACACAAAGTAATTCCAGTTCCGAGGAAACTCAATCTCAGGAAAGAGGAACATAATGCTTTTGGAACTCCATGCTGTCAGGTTTACAGTAAGCAGTGGCTCTCAGCATTAGCTGCACAGTAGAGCCAATCAGGCACTCTAAGCATAGACACCTACTCCAACTAAGACAAAGGGAATAAAAATCTCTGAGCCGGGTTTAATGATCCCATGGATAGAGGGACTCTCTGTGGTCCTAAAGAGGTTCCTATCCTGATTAATAAAGTATCTGTCTTGGGGTTTCTATTGCTGCAATGAAACACCAAGACCAAAAAGCAGTTGGGTTTGCGGGGGGGGGGGGGTGATATTCAGCTTATAATTCTAGATCATTGTCCATCACTGGAGGAAGCCAAGATAAGAACTCAAGCAATGTCTGGAACCTGGAGGCAGGAGCTGATACAGAAGCAATGAAAAGGTACTGCTCACTGGCTTTCTTTCCCTGGCTTTCTTTCTTTTCTTTTCTTTCTTTCTTTTTTTTTTTTTTTTACGGAGACAGGGTTTCTCCGTAGCCCTGGCTGTCCTGGAACTCACTTTGTAGACCAGGCTGACCTCGAACTTAGAAATCTGCCTGCCTCTGCCTTCCAAGTGTTGGGATTAAAGGCCTGTGCCACCACGCCTGGTGCTCAGCCTGCTTTCTTATAGAATCCAAGACCACCAACCCATGGATGACACACCCACAATGCGCTAGGCCCTCCCTCATTGATCACTAATTGAAAAAAAAAATGCCTTATAGCTGGTTCTCATGGAGGCATTTCATCAACCGAGGCACTTACATCTCTGATGACTCTAACTTGTGTCAGGGTGACACATAACACCAGCCAGTACAGTATTCAGGGATCCAAGGAAAGATGATCTATGAGCCGAATCTTAACAGATGGCTTTCTCAGTGAGGGTGTGGGAAACATATCCTAAGCAGGAAGGCCTGGGGTGAGTTTATAGAACATCCTGAGATGCTGGGTCAGGTTTAGAGAGCTGGAGCATGTGGACTTCATGTCTCTAGTGAACAGCAGTCCTAGAGGAATTGGTACCCAGGAAGTGATATGGTCCATCTTATACACATCTAAAGAACTAAGTATTTAGGGGGCAGATTTGACTTCCATCACAGCTTACCTTCATAAGAACTATCTCCTTTTTACTAAAATTTTTTGCCGGCACTCCTTTGGTTTCAGACATTGAAGAGAGGAAACTGTTCCCGTGAGTGATTCTTTTCCTCATGCTTGCCTGAGCCACAGAGTGTGTTTTCTCACTCAAGTAAAATTCTCAGCTGATGGCGGAGAAGGAGCTTGGCTCTACACAGGCTTGTCATCGGTACGTGCTGATGGTGTTGAGCCAAATACTGGTTTTTCATTGTTCAGAGTATTTTGTTACTTGTACCATGCTGTCCTCATCGGCAAGGGAAAACACGGGGGTCAGAATTGTTACAGATAAAATAGAATTTATTCACGGGAAGGGGCTTGAGCACTGAAGAAGCCAAGCAGGGAGGTACTTAGCCCCAGCCCCAGCCCCAGCCCCAGCCCCACCTTTCCAAACATCAAGCACCTTTGGTGTTGCTTTGGTTTATGTGACTGCTGCCACTCCTGGATGGGTCTTGGGTTTCTATGGGTTTCAATACGGACTTTTCTTTGAAGGTACACTTTCAATTCAATCACAGTTAGTTCTACAGGGATAAATCAGACCAGGAGGACAGAGGGAAAGCAAAAAAACAAAACAAAACAAAACAACAACAACAAAGAAAACAAGCCTACTAAATTTAATGCACATTGTTAACTGTGAAGGTCTGGATTTAGAATTTGAGATGTATGTTTCCCCTCCCCTGTCAGAAATAAATTCTTTATTATTATAAAAGTTCCTTGGAAAGGACATAAAAGATATTAGGACTTGTATAGGTAATGACAAACTAAAGTAGTGTTTTCAGACTGAAACATTGGTGGCCCTGATAGACTGAGAAACTCCCCAGGCCTCTTCCAAAGATGTACTTGATGGAGAAGCAAGGGCCGGATTCTCCATTTCCCAGCCTCCAGTTTGATTTGCTTTCCATGACATTAGGTTATAGCAACTGAGGTTTGAGAAAGAAAAAAAAATGTCATTCATCATTTCTATTTATAGTTATGGCTAAGGAAGCTATTGAAGGACATGTAAAAATCTGTAAAATATATATGTATGTATACATGTACACATTCAAGGAAATAATTACACACACACACACACACACACCATCTCCCATGTTTTAACAAAGAAAGCACAACCTCCTGACGCTGCCATTTTCCACACAGTCTTTTGTTCGTTTCTTGAACAGCTGCCGCTATGAGTAGGTGAAACACACACACACACACACAGATCAAATTGCAGTTAGGTGTGTCAAAATGACTGGGTGTTCTTGTTCTGGGTTCCCAAGGCTAATTATTATTTTTAACGCCGTTTGATATGCTAAGTGAGGCTGCAGTAAGAGTCCTCATGTGTGCATTAGTCATTGCCATCACCGCCCATGGGTACTTCTGCATGTTTTGCTGCTTCCAAAGTGTCTGTAAACGATTCTATCTAAGCATCTGAAGAACATCACAAGCAGCTTCCTCTATGGTTTTTTCCTAGGAAATAAATACCAAACTGGCACAACGATGGCAAAACCGTGAGTGACATCAGTACATACAGTGCCCTGTCCTTCCATCCTGTCACGTGCCTGGTGGGTAAACATAAATAAATCACCTAATTTCCCTGTGCCTCAGTTGCTCTATCTGTAGTATGGAGCAATGAGGAATGAGATCTCAAGGGCCCACTTTTGAACTATAAAGCAGGCTTCTCTAAAGAAGGAGAGAAGGAAGGAGGGTCCTGTGGTGTGTTCGGCCTGTTCCACATAGCTAACTGCAGTTGTTTCCCGTTGCTAGGTCGTTTATTGATTGCCTACAACTAAACCTATTATCTTTGTCTAGAATCTTTTGAAGCAATCCATGAATAACAACTCATTTCAATTTCATAATGACTCCGAGGTCTTACCAGCTGTTGCCGCGCCTGTCTTACAGACTAACAAACAGACGCAAAGACACAAAGCCATTCGATTCAAGTCTGGCAGGTGTGAGACATAGATCCAGGGCTCACGTACTACAGCTAGTTCAGGGTCCTGGAATCCACTCTGTTATGTCCTGCGGAGCGGCCAGGAGCTTGACTGAGAGGCAAAAACAGCTAGCATCCTCAGGCTCTGCTCTCCAAGAACACACTGAAGATCACTGAAGGGCTAGCAAGCCCTCTACGTGGGCTAGCATGGAACAGAGAGGTCTCAACAATTTGAAGGAACATCAGGAAGTGTAAACCACCCCCCAACCTTCTGTAAGCATTCCTACCACACCCCACTAAGGTGGAGGGGGGCGGGGGCTGGAGGCAAGGAAGGGAAATCATACCAATACATGCCTGCTCCAGATCCAATCTTCCAGAAACAGTCCAAAGGAACACCCTGGGCATGTTCAAGACTTGATTTATTTAGTAGCTAACAGCGTAACTGCCAACTACAATCTTCAAACTAGCTTTACCCACTGCCCCACCCATCCATCAGACCTTGCCATTCCCACAGGCAGTGAGAAGGACCAGGTATGTTCATGTGTAGATTTCTCTGCTTGCTAAAACCCCCCAGGCTTTCCTTTGTTCTCAGGACATGCAAGTGGCCACCTGTATACCTGTGTTCTGGACTGTACGTAATCCTGCTGTCAGCTCCCAAATAAAACTCCCTTATTGATTGACTTTTGACAATTCCAGTCATTTTGTTTGTTTGTTTTGTTCTGTTTCGTCGTCCCCCACCCCCACCCCATTTCCTTCCCTTAAGGCAGCTCGAGGTAATAAAGGAACTGCCTGGTCTTGATCACGAGGTCCTCTTGCCTCAGCCTCCAAGTCCAGGATGACTACAGTGCCTAGGGGCATCTCTGCGATTTCAATCTGCCCTCTACAGGCCACAAGGAATACCCTAAAAGAATGATCTGCCACCAAGCTTCTGGTTCTCCCATGGCACTTGCACCACAAACACAGTGATTCCCAAGCTGGTGGCCACCTTACGACACTGTTCTGTCACTTGCATAAATGTCTTTTTGGTGTGTTGTCAGGCAAATACCTGACACTTGGCACTCTGAAAATTCCTAAAACACCACATACTGCAAAGTCAATGATTTGACCAGCTGTGAGCCCGCTTGCAACCCAAACCGGCAGGACTAGAAACAAATCGCACTGCTTCATGCTACAGAGCCATCTTTCCTAAGGGTGGGTGCGGTCTTGTGATCCTTGTGTCCAGTCCAGTTTCTCATATGTGTATTGTGACTTCTGCTTGTGCAAAACAGGACGTTGCTTAACCAGGCCCTTATGGGAGGAAATACAGCCCAGCAAGCAGAACAATGATTTGAAAGTCCTGAGTTCTATTTTCAGATCTGCTGTTGACTGGCTGTGCAGTCAGCCCTACGAAGGTCATTAGCAAAATGGCCTTGCCCTGTTGGCGGTCTCTGTATTCGCAGCTCTGGACGGGAAACAAATCAGGGAGCTGGCACTCAGCCTTGAGGAACTAGAGTCTTAGGAGAATAGATGTATCGTCAGGCTTTGTCTTCATTCTTAAAGCAAAAGCACAGAACAAAGCCTCTGGGGTGGGGGAAAGGAGCTGGAGTAGAATTCAGAGAGGAACCTGATAACCTTTCCAATACCAGAGACGTGAAGGGATGGCATGAGCGTTCAGGTCAAAGGCAGCTCTTTGGCACATGCTGAATCTCCTGTGTGGGATACGGAAGAGACAAAGGAACCTGAGCTTTGACAGACTTCTGTGAACTGAGTCAAAAACAGATATCCAGAGTGCTGCCTGGTAGGGAACAGGCTGAGGACTGGAAGGGTCTGTGGAGAACCAGAAAGCTTATAGCCCCTTCTAAAGAGTCTGCACCAGCTCTTTGTCCCTCAGATAAGCCAGTGACAAGGTCCTGAAGTGCTAGTGTTTTAAGAGGCACTGCACACTACCATTTTTATCAGGACTTCCCTTTTCTTTAAATGAAGATCCATCCAAGTTTTAAAGTGATAGCGGGCAGGTAAAAATGTGTGTGTAACTTGAACAAAGCCCTTTCCACATCTCTTTAACATGTCCATGGATGGGATTTCATAAGAGTTGAATTATTGTTTTCTGATAATGGAGCTATTCCTTTAAACAGAAGGGAATGAGCAGTCTAGAATGCGCGAGTGTTTAAAAAAATCCCAGTGCACGGGGCTGGGGAGATGGCTTAGTTGTTAAAGTGCTGGCTGGGGAGATGGCTTAGTTGTTAAAGTGCTTGCTATACAAGCAAGCGGACTTGAGTTTGGATGCCTAGAGCCCCTGTGAGAAGTGATAAGACAGTTGCCTTAGAGTTAATCTTGCTTTGGTGAAACACTACCACCAAAAGCAACTCGGGGAGGAAAGGGTTTATTTGACGTACACATCCTGAATCAGAGTCCATGGAAGCCAAAGCAGAAACTCCAAGTGGTCAGGAACCCAGAGGAAGGACTTGATTCATAGGCTACAGATGGGTAGTGCTTACTGCCTTGCTTCCAATGGCTTGCTTAGCCTACTTTCTTTTAGAACCCAGAGCCACCAGGCCGGGGTGGTAATCAACGACAACGGGGCCCTTCCACATTCAATCACTAATTAAGAAAATGTTCTACAGGCTTGCCTATAGCCTGATCTAAAGGAAGCATTCTCTCCAATGACTCTAGCTTGTGTGAAGATTACATAAAACTAGGCAAGACAATAATCTATATGGGTATTCTAGCACAGGGGAGACAAAGACAAAGAAAATCCCCCGAAGGTTGTTGGACAGCCAGCCGCTCTTGCTGAATCCTCAAGCTGTAGGTTCATTGAGAGATCGTGTTTCAAAACCAGTGTATTGCTGTGATGATTTAGGGCAGATGCTGAAATGCATGGGCAGGATATATACAAGCACATCTTCACACACACAGGAATGTATATACATACACACAGGACTTACACAGGTCTAAACACAAAGATTCTGGTTGAATTAGAGAAGTTTGTAGCCAGGGCACTGGGGAAGTGAAACACTTCTTGGGTTTTCCTAACATACAACCATGGTCCACAAATGCTACATTAACCATTTCTAGAAAGTTTTAAGAACTTTGGGCGTCCTCATTTTTTTAAGTTGTTGAAAATGTACAGCCGATCGATCTGTGACAATGAATCAGAGAACAAACATTTGCTATGGGCTGTTTTCTTTTTTTCTCAACTGAGACTCCACTATTCAGCATCTTGGCTTGCTGGGGACCTCAATGCCTTTCAGGTTCATTAAGAGCCAGCTGACAGCAGACACTCACTGGGCACAATGGGTATTGTTACAAAAGTCAAACCCAACAAAAGACGAAGGAGAAGTGCGAGCTGAAGCACATTTAAGTATTTATGGGGAGAATTAATTTGTTGTCTGATGGTCATGCACTGGACCACAGAGCAAAGTACTCCTTTTAAAAGTGAAACTCAATCTCTGTCCACATTCTAAAGGCCATAAAACTCACCACATGAAACTAATAAATGAAGCATAAAAGTCATATACTTGCAGGGTTTTTGCTCTCCCTTACTTTGTAGGCTGTGTGCATTATAAGTAACCCGAGTAAGTATCAGCCTTAGGTCTCCTTCTGGTTCTTATTCACCTCTAGCTCTTCTTGCCATCTGTTCTATTTCTCATAATAAAATTCTAGTGTAAAGTGAGAATGTTAAATCATGGACAAAAGAATGTAGCAACGGGGCATTTCTTAGGTCTAGATGCATTGGAAGAGCCCCTAACAAAGCTGGTGTCAAGGACTCCCTCATTGCATCCTCAATGTTTATCTTTATTTCCTGTACATTGATATTTTGCCTGCCTATATGTTTGTGTCGAACCTCCTGGAACTGAAGTTACAGGGTGCGAGCTTCCATGTGGGTGTTCAGAATTGAGCCTGGTACTCTGGAGGAGTAGCCAGCGCTCTTAGCCACTGAGCCATCTCTCCATCCATTAGTCCCTCATTCTAAAACAAACTGATAGCTCACCGGTAGATGGACCGACTAGGATGGTGGTTCTCAGCCTGTGAGTTTCAACCCCTCTGGGGGTGACATATCAGTTATCCTGCATATAAGATACTTATATTACTATTCATAGCAGTAGCAAAATTATAGTTACGAAGTAGCAATGAAAATAATTTTATGGTTGGAGGTCACCATAACAGGAGGAACTGTATTAAAGGGTCACATCTTTGAGAAGGATGAGAAGCACTGTGAGAGGAGTCCATGAAAATGGTTCAACCACTGTTATCAGATTCTCAACTTCCACCCTAGCAATAGTGACTTAGAAGCTGAAACAAGCCTTTCTTTGGAATGCATTATAGATTCAGCAAGTGTCCTCCTCCTCAAGCCCCACCCAAACAGGTACCTTTCTTTTTTCACATAACCATTGAAAAACACATCAGGAAAAACAAAAATTCCCGGAGAGCTCTGTATGTGTTTTCCGTACTTTAAGGGCGGTGGCTCCTAATGTTTGATTCATATCAAACACACAGGATCAATGAGTAAAGAGGCTCCTTTCTCATGGCAGGAACAGGGCTATGTTGTCAGTAAGCAATACTTCCAAAATTTGGTGGAGAAAAATGAGGACTTTTTCCAGGAAAGGTAGATTGGGTCATTTTGGAAGAAATTTTATGTAAGGGTACCATAGAACCTTCCAACAGTGGTTTTCAACCTGTGGGTGGAGACCTCTTTGGTAAACCTCTATCTCCCAAAGTATTTATATTACAATTCACATCAGTAGACGGTTACAGTTATGAAGGAGCAACAAAAAACAATTTATGGTTGGAGGTCATCACAACACAAGACACCGTAGAAAAGGGTCACAGCGTTAGGAAGATTGAGACCACTGCTTTAGGGAATAAACCACCAGAAGCCAAGAGTATAACAAAGACCAAAGCACCTAGCCTGAAAAGACATATCCAGAGTAGAAGAAAAAGGTACCCAACAAAGATGACTTGTGGTGTGGGGAAAGAGAGAGATTGTTTAGAAGAAACAACCACAGCAAAAATCAAAACACCCATGAGAGGAAAAGCAAGAATGTGAGAGAGACAGATGCTCAGGAGACACCGCTGCTGGGTTATAATAGACCTAATCAGGTTGGAAGTTTTTATTGTACCTTCCTGCTTTCCCCTGGTTCACCCAACCCCCCCCCCCCCAACCCAAACCCCTGGTGGACTTCAAAGAGGTCAGAGGTCAGAAATCCCAGCTGGGAAAGGAAGAGCTGGAGAGGGAAAAGTAAGGGAAGCGCTTAGGGGCCTCCTCAAGGTTTTCACACCTGAGTGGTTACAGAATACTAACAATGAATGGCTGAAGGTCGTATGGCTCAGACCTCACACCAGACTGCTCTCAACCATGGAAACAGGTGTGTTTGGTTTTTGTTTTTGTTATTATTACCTGTGAGTAATCAGAAATGGCACTAGAGACCAAAAGTTCGGGGTTGTTCTGTTTTGGGTTGTTTATTTGTCTGTCTGTGTTTGCTTTATGAGTGGATCCTAGGAGTTCAGTTTCAGTTTGGTGGTGAGAGACGTGACCCAAGAGCCCCTGTGTTTAAATATGTGGTCTGCAGTCAGCATCGCTACTTTAGGAGACTGCAGCACTTTTAGAACTGAAGCCCGATTAGAGGAAGTCCATCCCTGGGCTTGGGCTTTGAGAGTTTATAGCCTTACCTCACTTCCACTTCACACTCTTTGCTTCCTGTAAATGGCTGAGCTGCGATCTCTAAGCTTCCTGTTCCAACCACCATGTCTGCCCCTATGCAACCATAAGCTGTTATAAACTCTTCTTTTTGTAAGATGCTTTGGGTCGTATTTTGTCACAGCAAAAGAAAATGAACAAGTGGTAAATAACTCAAATATCATATCTGTAGGAGCAAAAGCAAGCTGCTCTTTCTAGTTGTAACCTACACAGACTAACTCATAGAGCAAATCAATTTATCTTGACTAGTGTGCTGGCTACTCTGTCAACTTGACACAAGCTACAGTTACCTGAACCTTAATGGAGAAAATGGCTCCATAGGATCCAAATATAAGGCATTTTCTCTATTAATTGATGGGGGAAGGCCCAGCCCATGGTGGACGGTCTTATCCCTGGTCTGGTAGCCCTGGGTTCTTAAGAAAGCAGGCTAAGCCAGCAATGGAGAGCAAACAAGTAAGCAGTGAGAGGTCAAATCTTTTAAGTTCAGACTCCATTTTAGAGAACCTGGCCTAACTCAGGTAAACTAACAGGCTGGTACCAGCATTAGTTTCCTAGTTATCCCCCAACAAAACTCAAGCCTAGCTCCAGTCTCTAGGCTAGTCCCCAACAAGAATAGTGTCTCCAGGTTACAACCTCAACAAGACCAGCATCTCCAGGTTATTCCCCTCAACCTCAACAGATCTGCACCTCCAGATTATGAGACTAATGGCCACCAATACAGAGGCAGACAAAAATTAAGTTTATGATAAGACTCCTAGCACCAGCCAATTATGTAAAGGCTACAGTAGCTTTCCAGTTAGATGCTTGCACACTTACTCCTGGCTTGCTGCTTTGCCCCATAGATATTTGGGGTTCCTCCACCACCAAAACTGTCCTGGGTGATGGTGGTGCATTGGAAGGGTCTGAGCTAGCTCAGATAGAATAAAGACCCTGCTATGAGTTGTATCAGATCAGTTCCATTTGGGGGTTGGGGAGACTAACATTTCCCTAGCAGTATAGCAGCACTCACCCATAGCCTCTGCATCATCTCTTGCCTCGAGGTTCCAGTCTTGTTTGAGTTTCTGTTCTGACTTCCATGATGATGAACAGTAATAATGGAAGTGTAAGCTGAATAAAGCCTTTCCTCCCCAACTTGCTTTTTGATCATGGTGTTTCATTGCAACATTAGACACTCTAAGGTAGATAACATGATTCTGTAGTGTGGATGCAATTTTACAAGAGTGCACTATGGCATCACAGTCATCTTTTAAAATCCTGGTCACTGGAATGTGTTCTGGGTCCTCACGGATACCTTGGGTTTTTACAGTGTAATGCAGGATACCAATACTCCCTATAAAACAGCTTCATGGGCAAAGACAGTATGGAAGAAATTTATTTAATCAAAAAATATGTTTTCTGTAGACCTTCTCAAAGCCTTCAAAAGGATAATCTAAATTGTGGATCCACAAGATGTGATATCAGGCATATTTTCAAACTCATTTGTCCACAGAATATTATTTTCCCTCAAAAGTGTAGGTTTTTACTGAACTCACAACTGTTAACATTTACTATGTACTGGCATGGAAGATACGTGTTAGCTATTAACTTCATCTATTAAATGACTTCTTTCCCTGAAAGAACCTGCAGACTCATGAGTTGCTTATTGCAATCCTATATTCTTAGTTTGGAATTTTCTTCAGAGAGATTTTTTCTATGCCATTCCCCAAATTTTGGGCACTGTGAGACCATTTATTTCACAAACAGACTGAAAAATGATCTGAGGAAGATGTTGACTTTTAATAGAGATGTGTTTTAGATGTGCATGGGTTTGTATGTGTGTTTGTTTGTTTTGTGTTTTGTTTTGTGTTTTCTTTTAGCATTCCCAACTAGAATATTAAAAACAATACTTCTGTTGCTGTTCTCTCTATTCTTCGTCAGTTGTAAATGAGTTATGGAAGCCCTTGATAAAGGTCTGAAGATACCCATCTCTGCTCTCCTTTTCCCTTGGATCTGATACCTCTTCCTAAACCAGACCTCAAATCACCACACTTTTCTCTCTCTTCCTGCTCAGAAAAGATCTGGTATCAGCTGAGTGGATTTGTTTAGACTTCCTGGTAGATATTTTCCAAAGTTCTTTCTATGTTGTTGATTAATGATGAGCTGATTTAGGGCATTGATCTTCTTCATTAGTCTAACATACATGCATTCTAACATACACACGTGTGCACACTCCCTTCAAAACAGGACAAGATCGTGTCTCTTTCTTGGGGGTAAAGGAAGAGATCTATGTTACCTGATAGGAATTCCTCAACCTCAAGGAATACAAGTTCAAAGCTATACTGATCTGGGAGTCCTGTATGTCATCACTGCCCTCTAGACCCAATAAGCAGGTCCATAGTCAGTCATCCTGGAATAAGCAGTAAAACATGCCTTAACCCACAGAACTCTGATTAAAACAGTGGTGTGCTGTAATAATGTCCGGCTTCCTATATAATGAAGTGATTTTTGAGCATGATTGAGTAGTTATGATAATATCAGATGTAAAAATAAGCCTGAGCGTAGATTCATAAATAGTATCTTCTTCTGCACTGGTTACCATAGGGTCAGTAAGAACTTCCATTTCATGGGGACACTGTGGTTGTCCATCCTTTGGGACCCAAAATGTAATCCCTTACTCCACTCCCTCTGTAAGCAGTTGACTTAATTATTCCAAGATTCTCCCCAGCTACTGGATTTTTCTATCCCACTGATGTGGTCCTTAGGTGTGCCCATGTACAAAGCCTAAAATTATAAGCTTGATTATGGCAGAGCAGTTAAGTTCATAACTATTGAACTATTAAAATTGAACTAAGAGAGTATTGGCACATGTCTTCAGTCCCAAAGCTTAGGAGGCAAAGGGATATCTGTTAGTTTAAGGCCAGCAAATGTCAGGCCAGCCAGAGTGCATAATAAGATCCTCAAAAAAGAGTGAGTCAATCTATAAACAGCACTTGAATAGGATGTTAGTCAGCCTTCTCTCACTTTAACCAATGTCTGAGGTAGTCAGCATCTGAAAGAAGAATAATGAGCATCTTGATCCAGTATTGGAGATTCAAGTTCATGACCAATTGTCCATGTTGCTCTGGGGCCTGAGGTGAGGCAGCCAATCACAGTAGACAGGCAACAGGAAAACCACTAACCCCAGTGCTGTGTGTGTAGCTGTTGCTACCCTGCCTATGTTCTGGGAACAGGCCCCACCCAGCTTCCCTTGACTCCACAGAAAAATAACACACACAAATCTGTTGCTCATTTTCAACTTGCCTTTGGACACAATTGCTGGGTGCTACTGTCTCTCGCCTGGAAAAACATGCCCTTATCAATAGTGTTTGTTTGTTTGTTTGTTTGTTTGTTTTGAGACAGGGTTTCTCTGTACAGCCCTGGCTGTCCTGGACTCACTTTGTAGACCAGGCTGGCCTCGAACTCAGAAATCCACCTGCCTCTGCCTCCCAAGTGCTGGGATTAAAGGTGTGCACCACCAAGCCCAGCTCCTTATCAATATTCTTATCTCTGTCCTAAACTTAGTTGCTCAGTTACATCTTGTAGGAGCAGCCTGTATGGTCTCTTCGTTTTGAGATCTCATGTCTGGTCAACTTTAATCCATCAGAAGCCTGGCTAACTCTCCTCCCTTGTGTCTATCTCTCTTCCTCCAGGGACCTGGAATTCCTGCCTATTCCTTCCACCCAGCAATTGACCTATGGCTTCTTTACTGACAGATCAAGAACTAACTGGGGAACAGGACAGCATCAGAGCCACCCCTACACCCCAGTGCTTGAAGACAAAAGGAAGAAGAAGAGAATACGACTGATTTTCCCTCTGGGCAGTCACACCCACACTCACCTACACACTACCTAACACATCTCATCACTATTTCTCTAATTTTGGTTCTTCATTCCAGCCAGGCTTAAAACTTATGGGGGAGACCTCAACCCCACAATCACCCTTCATCAGCCTCCCAAGGGCTGCAATTCTAGGCACATACCATCATACCAGAGTGCGGGACCCAGTTCTTAAATGTTCCATCACTTTCCAACAGCAGCCTGAGAGTGATCAAGTCCCTTAACTGTTGGATTCTGGGAACATTTATGGTATAAAGTATTGGAAGTAGCCTTATGGACCTTGACTCGGTCAATGTATTTTTCAAATATTTTGTCCCCATATAAGACTCGATATTTGGGCCACCGTCATCTAAGAGAATAGTAATAGAATTCAATGTTTGATCCCTATACTTTTACTCTTGTCTTATACAATTTATATCCCACACAGAATAATTAACTTTAAAAACAAAACAGGGTACTTATATTTTGGTCAAAATGTAGTTACACCTCTAATAATTGTCATAATTATAAAAATGAAAGAAAATTACACACATACACACTTTATACAAATGCATGCACATGTGCACACACACATATAAATTTCACATTTTGAACCAGAATACAGTTCTGCGATTCCCTACAATAAAGGAAAATCATGAGGTGATATAAAGGGGTGACCATCCTTGCTATCCCATTTTGCCTGGGGTCCTAGAACATGAGTGCTAAGTACTGGATACGTTCTTTACCTCTAAGCCTGGTGCTCATGACAGTAGGCTGCTTTGGGGAAGCTGGTAGCGAATCATGCAAGGCTTGCCTTTCCAGATGAGTTGAGGAAATGGAGGCAGATGTTTAGAGAAGCCAGGAAGCTAGGATTGAAGAAGTGGATACCAGAATAAAGAAAGCTGAACAAAGAAAGACAAGAGCTCTTCAGATACACAGAAGGGTCCCCTTTAGGCACAGGTTGAGGTCCGATGTGAACATTTATAACAGACAGCTTCTGAGTCCAAGGAGTGAGAGGATAAGAGATGAGTTACAAAACCCTTGGGAAACACACAGAGCTGACATTCATTTATGATCCCAAGGCCAAGAAGGGAAATATTTCATAGTTCAATAACCATGAGGTCAAATCCTCAGAGGGCCACTATTTTGGTAATGGGAGTAAGATATCTCTAGATTAATAACTTCTGATAAGATCCAGCTGCCTCCAAGCAACTCAACTGTGCCCAAACTGAACAACAGCATGATTGCTAAGGTTGTTTTAAGAAATACAACAAGGTCAGGACTGTAGAAAGAAGTTAATGACTAGAAAAAGGAATAGGCCAAGATGCTTCAGGTAGCAGACAGGGACTCTAAAACACTTATTGTCTATATTACCTGTATGTTTAAAAAATGTTATGCAAAAATTGGGCATGATAAAGAGGGAGCATGAAAATATGAGAATACTAAGAAATGTCTGTAGGCCAAATATATACTAAATATAAAACACTCCTCAGAGGTGTGTACCTGAGTAGATACCATAAAGAAAACATCAGTGAATTAGAATATAAAGCTTAAAAATCCAAAAAGACCAAAAATGTAAGCATCACTGAGATATGGGACAGTAACAGTGATGATAACATTAACATCCATGTAACAGGAATTTAAGGAGGAGTTAGGAACAACAAAAAACTTGAAAGAGTGAAGTCTAAAACTTATAAAATTTGATAAAAACTAGAAATCCAAAAGTGCTTTTTTTTCCCAACTTGACAAGGACCGAGATGTAACTAGAAAGAATGAATCATAATTGAGAAACTGCCTCCATAAGGTTGGCCTGTAGGCAAATCTATGGCTGCATTTTCTTGGCTGCTGATTGGTTTGGGAGGGTTCAATGGGGATGTTGCCACCACCCCTTGGTGAGTGGTTGTAGATCCTATAAGAAGGCTAAGCAAACCATGAAAGCAAGCCAGTAAGCAGCGTACCTCCATGGTGTCTGCTTCAGTTCATGGTTCCACATTCCTGCCCTCTTGACTTCCTGCCCTGACTTCCTTCAGTGATAGGCTGTTACCTGGGAGTATAAAACCTTTTCCTCCCCAAGTTGCTTTTGGTCATTGGTGTTTCATCCCAGCAATAGAAACCCTGAGACACTGAAGAACCAAGAAATCCAAAGAATCTAAGAATAGTAAACCTCAGCAAAGAAGCCAAGGCAAATGGTGAAAGTGGGGATAAGATAATACTCGAGATAAACTCTTAAAAACAGCAGGAGGGATTGTGTAGCTATCACAGATAGAAACGAAAATAAGAGCATGCCTGTCTTTCTTATAAAAAAACTATTCAATCCAAATGACAAAAGGAAGATATGTTTAAATTACTGAAAATTAAAACAAAAAACTCTAACGGAGATCTCTTTATATGGTAAAAGTATCTTTTTTAGAGACAAGTTAAAGGAAGATTTCATACAGACGAAAGGAGAGGTGACTCATTATCCAAAAACAGGCGCTTCCACAAAAATTGAAAAAACTATTTGTGTCCAGAAAATGTATTTTCACTGTGGTGAGAGTGTCCCAGAAGTGGGAAGCCTCCATCCATGGCTACATGAATGTGGGGCAGAGGTTCATGCCATAGAACAGCATGAAGATGTGGATGTGGGCAAGAACTAGGCCTGCTCCCTGTGACTTATAGGCCAGGCCAGGCCTCATCTCCTAGGTCCTCCACACCCTTCAAAATGATACAACAGTATATCAAACACAAACTTACAGGACAGGGCGTACATTTCAGATTCAAACCAACAACTAGAGTATATATGAGAGACATTAATGTACTTAGCCATGGGTATTGCTAAATTGGATTTAAAAGACAGTAGTCAACTATCTATTTTCTGAAACATACCACTTTCTAAATAGATTTCTAAAACTAGTAACAAAAATAAGTCAATAGTCATACCACATAAGTACTGATCAGAAGAAAGCTGATGAGAGAGGGAGATGAGAGAGGGTAATGGAGAGAAGCATTGACTAAAACTCATTATATACATGTATGATATTGTTACACGATACATGTGTTCATTAAAAAAAAGCTGAGGTGACTGCATTAATGCACAACATTTTATAGTTTTACCATTTATAGTAGGAAAGGTAGGCACCGCCTTTTGGTAATTGATCATGAAAGGAGAGAATCAGTGAGGACATAGAAGACTTGAATGATGCCATCAACCGCTTTAACCTACAGCCAACAATGGGTTGATCATCCTTGGCAAGAGTAATTCAACAGTACAGATAATATTCTGTGTAAGTTGATACACCAAGTATGGTCTCTAAACATTAGAGAAGTAAACTTGAATTAAGGAGCAGACATGTGTATTTAAAACAGCGATCCTCTCTAAATACCTGGAAATTACCCTCTAGGGCAAGAAGGAAGTCTCAAAGACTAAGAGAAGGTATGAGTCTAATGGGACTAAGCACACGACTTATCAAAAGTAACAGATTGCCACTAGAGTGGGGCTCAGAAGGCCAGTGACTCTAAACAAGTATGTACATTACAAAGGGAGAGAGTCTCAAGTCAATTGTCTTGGTTTCACAAGGAAATCAGAAAAAGAAGAGAGCGGAAACCCAAAGTAAATGAAAGAAACAAGCAATAATACATCCATGTTAATAAAAGCTACCTTTATTGAACATCTATTGAGGTCTGGGCATTGTCTTAACTACTTTATGCCAACTTTTTTAATGATCACAATTGGATGCTAGCTAAAATTATTCTTATTACTATCCTTTATTTCAGATAAGAAACTGTAGCTTGCTGAATTTTAGCAATACCTCCAACTTCATACTTAGCTAAAAGCTGTAAGTGTAATTTGAACTCAGATCTCTCAGTAGACTGTAGATCTGTAGATTTTTATACAGCAAACTTATAATATTAAACATTTTTATTATCTGCATATTTTATATATGCATACATTATATAAACAATATACAATATATGTATAAATGCAATGTGCAGATACATGTGTGTATATATATACATATATATATATACTATATTACATATATATGCAATGTGCATATTACATGTATAAATTCACATAGACTGCTAGTTCTTTTTTTAACTAGGAGGCTACCCTGCTAATATTCTGAAGACTGGTTTAGAGGTCAGTCCTTCATACTATCATCTCTGAAAATTGTCCTTCCAGTGAAATGATCTGCCATGAAGGACACCTGTGGAAGCAGATGTGACTAGAGCCATGAAAAATTTCCATTTGTTCCTACGAGTCTATCCAGCTACAAGTCCTTGGCTTATGGAATCATGGGTGAGCAGCCGAGTCTCACTGTGTATTCCATGGCCATTATAACTCATTAATGTCAATATTTCTTCAAAGGGAGAAATCCAGCTTTCCTAAAATATCAGGACATCAAACCTGCGTTTTTAACATAAGATATCAAAAGCACCCCTCTCCTACCCACAAAGTCAGAAAGATCCTGAGTCTGTGACTGCTGTATAATTATTGTGTCACATCAGGCAAGTTAGGGCCTTTCCAGGTGTGCAAACTCTCAGCTGTAAATGGAAGTGGGAAAGCTCTCCCTGTGTTCTTCAGTCTTCTCTGCCCTTTCCATCCTACACTGTTGACAGTTGTGAAGGCCTTAACAAGATGAGCCTGCTATATTCAAGTCGCAGGGTGCATAAAGGTTAAAGTGAGACCATATTAGTGACCTGCTCCAAACTCCAAACGTTTCAACGGCTTCCCATTTGTCAAAATTAAAACTTTTTTCCTTCTAGCAGCCATGCAAAATTAATCCCTTCTGCTCTCTTTTTTTTTTTTTTTCCTCAAACACCTAACACTCCTCTAACTTGAACGTTTTTCCTTTGGTTCCATCAGTTTGCTACAGATGCCTCAGAAAGTAGCGTAGACTTGGTGGCTTGAACATATACATTCCTTTCTCTGTCCACGCCATAACTTTGTGTCTTTACGTTTTCACACATAGTAATCACAGAGCCTATACATTCTTTTCCCCACTGTCTAATCTTGCAGTTCTGGAAGGCTAAGATCAACATGTCATCAGGCTAAATTTCTACTGAGACCTCTCTCCATGGCTTCCAGGTGGCCACCTTCCTGCTGGATTATCACGTGATTTGTCCTCTGTACTTGCATCCCCAAGGTGACTCCTTCTGCCTTCAAAACCACTACAACAACGACTGCTACTCCTTCTCATCCTCCTCCTCCTCTTCCTCTTCCTCCTCCTCTTCCACCCTCCTCCTTTTCCTTCTCCTCTTCCTCCTCCTCTTCTTCCTCCTCCTCCTCTTTCTTCTCTTCTTCCTCCTCTTCCTCCTTCTCCTTTTTCTTCTTCCTGTACATTATAGGAATATCATTCAGACTGGATTAAAGCCGTATTAATGTCTTTGCTATGAGTACTCAAAAGAATGAACATCCTACTATTGAACATGATAATTTTTTTTAAATCACCACTCTAAAGAGCCTATCTTCAAATACATTATAGAATACTAGATCTCATGGCTTCAAGCCTGGGGTAGATGACACAATTCAGTGTACAGTGCCTTCTATACAGAACCCCAGCCAAACCAGCTTTCTGTATATTGTTACTTTTGCCTCATGGCCTTTGCCCTGGTTATCCTTCCTTCTTGTAACACAGCAAAGTTACAATAGCATCTACTGTACTTTAGTAACTCTAAGGCCATTCCCATAACATAATGCATATGCCAGTTCTTGGCCAGAACACATTTGTAATACCATGTTTTCTTTAATTCTCTGGGTCTTTAATCAAACAGAGAACATGTTTACTGTTCCGTTTCCCTTGTTTTCCCAACCTTCTTCCTGACTGGTCTTTACTTCTCAAGAGGCTCCCACTGATTCATCCATTCCAGAAAGATGCACTGGATGCCAGCTGACCTACCAACCACTGTTCAAATCTGGGGATGCACAAGAGAATGTCAGGATCAGGATCCTTCAGATTTAATAAGTATCCTTATGGTGCACACCAAGTCTGCACACATCAGTCTAGAGAAAGGATGTTTGGGAGGCAGGGTTCAAGACAGGGCTTTTTTGGTATAGCCCTAGCTGTCCTGAAACTCACTCTGTAGACCAGGCTGGCCTCAAATTCACAGAGATCTGTCTCTCTCCACCTCCAGAGTGCTAGGATTAGAGGTGTGCACCACTATCACCTACAAGGAAGGACTATATAACAGGAAGATTTCTAGAAAGAGTTGGTAGTAAAGCAAAGGTTTAGAGGGTGAAAATGGATACACTTATAGTTAAGAAATGAATTTTTCTAGACTGTTAATATCATGTGTAAAAATATCAAAGCACAAAGCAATATGACATTGACAGAAAATAGACAACCAGTATGAAATAATGAGATGTGGTGTGTATAAGGCTAGGACATTTAAAAATGTATGTTAATATATCATATTCTGAAAATCCTAGCAAGTGTGTCCAACCAAAGACCCAGGTTATGTCCACCCCAGGTAGTGAGGAAGACATTCCAATACAAAATTGTAAACTTATTTAAAACATAGGATTTATTATTATTATTATTATTATTATTATTATTATTATTATTATAACTGTCTGTGCTGTTCTCAAGAATAAACTTTTTAGATGACAACATTATATCACAGTATCAAAAGAATGGGCACATTTGGAATCTAGAAAGCAATGCAAAGTTCTTAACAAAGGGATAGATTGATGACATCTCTAACTTAAGAAGTTAAACCTGTCTTTATTGAAGAGGACGAGTTCTAAAACTGCTCTTGACAGAGGAGATGAGTTAGGATATCACACTAATTCTGTTAGGAAGGAACACGGTGGCCCAGAATCAAGACAGAGGCAACACAATGAGAATGCACTGTATGACCAGATGGTATACAAATGAAAATCTACAGGGTTGGTTTCCAGTTCAGAGCAGGGAGACGAACAAGAAAAATCTGAAATAACTCCCAAGTTTTAGAGGTTGTCACCAAAAGAGATGACACTGTCAGTAATTATGGGGAGGAAAAAATGTTTGTAGATATATTGAGTATAGATACACGTAAGATATTTTTACAAAATATCTACTAAGCAGTGTGTTAATCTCTGTAAACATCAAATGAGGATTCATAGCTGAGGACAAGAAAAGTTTCAGGGGCTGGAGAGATGGCTCAGCGGTTAAGAGCACTGACTGCTCTTCCAAAGGTACTGAGTTCAAATTCCAGCAACCACATGGTGGTTCACCATCCGAAATGAGATCTGATGCCTTCTTCTGGGGTGTCTGAAGACAGCTACAATGTACTTACATTAAATAAATAAATAAATAAATAAATAAATAAATGAAAAAGATTATATATATATGAAGAGAAAAGAAAAGAAGAGAAAAGAAAAGAAAAGAAAAGAAAAGAAAAGAAAAGAAAAGAAAAGAAAAGAAAAGAAAAGCTTAAGTTTCAGGTAGTTGACACCTCCTAGTCACCTTTTCCTCCACGACACAGATCAAGCCACACACTGTAATCTCAATCAATGCAAAGGATATTTTTATATGGGATTGTTTTCATGTGTTATTAAGTATTACTAAAAAGACATAGTACATCAATGATCCCCAGCCGTTTTTCAACATTTCCTAAAGAAGAGATGTATTTTGGATTCTCCAAATGTGGGTGGATGACTCAGTGGGGCATGGGATTAACATTGACCGTGCTACAGTAACAGCATAAAAATTTCATGATCCCATATTATAAAAGCAAATACACGCTTAAAGTCATTGTAAAATGCTTTCCCAGATACCCATGTGTGTTCATCTGAGTACACAAACCAGACAAAGGATACATTTTCTTTTTCTGTTTACAAATGAGGACACTGACTATAAAAGAGATTAAGAGATATGTGCAAGGTCATACTTGGCCTTTAATATTCAACACAAAGTCTACTGGTTTGTAATCCTGCTTTTCCAAGACACCAAAAAAGCTGATCCCAGAAAACCATGCTAATGATGGTTATATGACCTGTTCCCCACAATGATTTGGCAGTGACAGAAATTTAATCACTTAACCAATTTGGGACTTTCCACTTACTAATGAAACTGCATGTGGAAACTATTGAACTTGACACCTGCACATTTCTCTATTGGTACTGTTTGATGGTTATTGATATTAAAGAGGTATGTGTCAATCATACAGTACTTCAAAATGTAGCCCTTTAAAGTAGACTAACTCACAAAAAGCCTCCAGTTATCTCCTTGGCTCTAAAGGGTTATTAAACCTAGACCTCTGCTTTCTGCCTGACTTATTAAGAAAAACTGAATTTTATATGAATCATGATCATTAATATTTCATCATTTCTGTTGGCAATTCTCTAAATGTCAATTTCCTGAGCAGAGCTTTTGAGATAACATGCAGATCATGTCATTAAGAAGTAGAGGAGCATGGGATTGTAGAGAATGGTGCTGATGTTAAGGTCCTGTTCCCCAATTGGTTCTTGATCGATCAATAAAGATGCCAGGGGCCAGAAGTCAGAATAGACCCTTCCTTTCATCAGTTGCTTTTTGTTACAAGTTTGATCACAGCAAAGAGAAAAGTAAGAAATATATTACCCTACATAGACAGTCAGTGTGATTATAGATAGGGAAATGACAACTGAACATCTTAGAGTTAAGAATCCATTCTGCTAATGTTCACGTTCTAACAAGCTCCTGAGTCTATTATGTACACCATAACGCTGAGAAGCAAATCACTGCCTGTTAATAACTTGGCAAATATGTTATCAAAATGAAGCGTGAGGGTTGCAGATAGAACTCAACTTATGCACAAATGCACAGGTGCTCAGTTTGATCTCAGGTCCCACAGGGAGGGAAAAAAAAAGGTGAGCTCTGAAATGGTTGGTGTAATGTGAATTAAAATAATAATTATGAGATTTATTGCATCTCAGAAATCACTAGTTCTTTTGGTACAGTGAAATATAATACCTAGACAATGTCCCGAGTCACGGCAAATAAATTCCACAATGTAAACTCTAAGTAATTAACTTGAAGAACATCCAGTTTCATACTGTTTCTGTCGCTTGGCTTTCTCTCATAACAAAAGATGTGTATATTTTTTTTCTTTTTTTCTAAAGACTCAGTTCTTGAACTTTGGAAATAACTGTTGAAGTGTTAACTAATTTCCAAACCATCAGTAGCTTTAGTTCTTCTTAATATACTTTTAATTAAAATAGAATTATAGCATTTCCCCTTCTATTTCCTCCCTCTAGCCCCTCTCAGAAACCCTCCCTCAAAACTCTCCTAATGGCTCTTGACTCACAAATTGACAGTCTCTATTATTATTATTATTATTATTATTATTATTATTATTATTATTATTATATGTGTATATTTATTCACAATATATACAATCTGCTGAGTTCATTTTTGTATATGGTTTCAGGGCTGGCCACTTTGTATTGGAAAACCAATAAGGGTGCTCACTCCTGGGAAGGCTAATTCTCCCTCTCTCTGCAGCCATTAGTTGCTTTATCTAGGGGTGGGGCCTCATGAAATTTCCTCCCTACAACATTAGCACATTTACTGATGTTTATCCATTCCTAGGGTAGAAAGCCAAAATGCCTGGAAGTCTGCTCTGAAACAGTATCCCTCAGATATGGCTTCGTTGCTTAAACATTTAAAACGATCTGCCTTTATAAAAATGAGCATATTTTATGACTGATAAGACATATTAATTTCTTCTTCCTTTTCGAAACAAGGTCTCAATATGTAGCCTTGGCTGTCTTGGAACTCACTATAAATCAGGCTGACCTCCAACACACAATGATCTGTCTGCCTCTGCTTCCAGGGTGCAGGACTTAAGGTGTATATTACCATACCTGGCTTAAGACATACTAAAATTTTGACAGTGACTTTGAGCAGAATCAGTGTGATAACTAGGAGACAAAAGCCACATGGTCAGTCTGATTTTCCACAAGCTCGTCAGCACTAGTTCATTTTTACCCTTTTCTTCAGGGTAAAAATGCCTAAGTGATGATGGTTATGGCTTGGATCTCCCGATTCATACGCTAGTGACTTGGTCGACAGCCTGTGGAAGAGGGGGAAACTTTAGGACATATGCTAGAGAATACTTTACACAGTGCAGATCATCTACTCATTGCCACAACTTACAGAATTCTGGGGAAAAGTAACTGCATGTAACATGTAGCTGAACATACAAAGGCATATATATATATATGTCTTTCTATAAGCAGCTGTAGCAAAGTGTCAGGACGAGATGACTCATGAACAACCGAAATTTGTATCTCAGGCTTCTCAAAGGTGGAAGGCCTACATTTGAGTCTATATTTGTTGCCTGGTGAGGATCTCTTCTGGGTTACAGTCTCCTATCTTATATCCTTGCATCAAAGAAAGAAAATAAAAAACCTCTCAGGGATCTGTTTATAAGGGATCCTAATTCTATTCCTAATCCTATGCATGAGAACTTCACCCTCCTGACACAATTACTTTCCAACTGTTCAGCTCACAAAGGAGTTAGTACTTCAATATATAAAGTTTAAGAGATACATAAGCATTTAGCCCATTGCAGTGTGTTACAATAAATCAAGTCATAGACTTGATGTGATCTACAGATTGAATATTTTCACTATCATTATTAAATGATCACTCCATAGATAGACTTACAGTGAGAAGTTAGCCACAGGTGATTCAATTAGTGAAGGTCTGTCAATCACTAACTAAAGGTGAAGGTTTCCAGACAGTGTCATAACTAATCCTTATGCCTCATCTGTATTTGGCAGGTATGAAAATTGAGACTGTATGCATATTAATTTGTATAGCCAGACCATGAACTTAGTCTCTTTTTTTTCCGGTTCAGCCTTCACTCACACAAGCCTGAGTCCAAAAGAAAAACAAACAAACACAAAACTGCATTTGGATGTTGGAGGTGCTGCTGTTGTTGTTGTTGTTTTGTTTTGTTTTGTTTTGTTTATTTTGAAACTGTCCACAACAGAAAAGAGTGAGGTCACTATGTCCTGGTTAATTTTTTTGTTAACTTGACAAGAGCTAGAGTGATCTTAGAAGAGGAAACCTCAACCGAGAAGATGCCTCCTATAGATATTGATCTATAGGCAAGTCTATTGGGAAACTTCTTGATTAATAATTGGTGTGGGAGGATCCAACTCACTGTGGGTGGTACTACCCCTGGGTGAGTGGTCCTCAGTTGTATAAGAAAGCATATAATAACAACTAGTGAAAAAAAAAGATTGTGAATTAGAATCTGTGAAGAGACAACATGACCAAGGCAGTTCTTATAAAAGACAGCATTTAACTGGTATCTTGCTTACAGTTGCCGAGAGTCATCAGTGCATTATCATCACAGTGGAAAGCAGACAGGATGGGCATTGGAGTGAAAGAAAGATGAAATTGCAAGACCTGTAAGTCATATAAAGTACTCAGAAATTGCTGGTTGTTTGTGAGCCTAGAGGCTGCCTGGGGCTGAAAACAAAGAAAAACAAACCCGGGTATGCCCCATAGTTAAAACATCCCTAGGAACAGCTTGACCATAAAGATAAAGAGGAATGTGAGGACATAACAGGGCTATCTGAACTGAGTCAACAACTCACAGAACTCTGACACCCTGACCTGCACGTATTTTTTGCTGATGTTTGAATAAGCCAATAGTGTGTCGCTATGCTGAATTCCCCACCCCAAAGCCCTTTACCCCATAAAAACCTCTAGCTTTCGAGCCTCGGGGTCAAATCCATTGTCTCCTGTGTGATGTTTCGACCCGGAGCTCCATTATTAAACTGCCTCGTGTGTTTGCAGCAAGAAGGATTCTCATGTTTCTTTGGGTGTGCTCTCTCTCCCGAGACTAGAGTGGGGGTCCCCGAAAGGGGGTCTTACAGGAGCAGTAGCTGTGGGCTTTACATCCTGATCCACATGCAGCAGGGAGAGAGAGAGACAGAGACAGAGACACAGAGAGAGACAGAGCAGAGAGACAGAGAGAGAGAAAGAGAGAGGCCTGGGCTTTTGAAAGTGCACTCCCAATGACACGCCTCCTCCAACAAGGCCATACCTCCTAATCCTTCCCAACTGGGGACCAACATTCAAACATATGAACTTACGTTTCATTCACTCTCATTTAAACCACTGTATCTTTCCTCTCCAAAGTTGGTTTGGGTCAGTGTATTATCACAGAAACAAAGAAGTAACCACTCGACATGCTTCAGGGTCTCCTCCCATATCACAGAGAGGTCATAACTGTTAAAAAGTAATAGATTGGAGAAATGACTCAGAGGGTAAAGTGGTTGCCACAGAAGTGTGAGTACCTGAGTTTGGTTACCCGGAACCCACAAAAAGTCAGACCTGGTAGCCTGTAACATCAGTTTTCCCATGGAGAGATTGAAGATGGAGGTAGCAATTCCTGAAGCTTGCAGACCCCCTAGCCTGACTTATGTAGCAGCACAAGCAACTACCTCAAACAAGGTAGAAACACAGGATTGATATCCACATGCATACTGTGACATGTGTACAGCCACATGAAAACACACGTATATACGCACATGTGTATACATCCCACTCACATACACAAGAGACTTTTTTTTAAAGAATTAAACAATAACAACAACAAAAATGTTTAGGACTATCTCTGTGCTTCCTGAAAGCCTTAGCATCATGTGCAGTTCAGTAGACAAGGTTCCAGGAAATTCCTTGAGAAGTTCAAATCCATGGTTCTAATCCATGATTCATACTTAGGTCAAGTTCCATTTCTACTCTAAGTTTAATAATAATAATAATAATAATAATAATAATAATAATAATAACAAAAGACTTATATAATAATAGTATAGTTTGTTCCCCCACCCCTACCCCCCCCCACACATCACTATTGTTTTGGTATCCGTTAAAAAGAATCTGTCATCGAAGCATAAACGCCCAGGAATGAATTATGGCAAATATCTAACAATTACCTTACTTCTAACTGATTAAGCAAAATGGGTGATCCTGCGGCTGATTAAACCCTTCTCACCTGGGAAGAGCTGCATCAATTTCCTTCGCTGTTACGTGGAGCAGTCTAATGGTGTTTCAAAGATTTTAATGAATGGGGCAATGTTGTGTTTCCCATTAATAGTAAGCAGAAAGACAAGCTAAACATAAAACAGACCCTTTTTAGGAAACCATTCTTCAACCCTTACTGGCTTAAGAACCAACAAGCGAAGTGTGGGTAAGGGATACATTCTGTTTGTACATGGGGAATAATGAGGGAAGATGTAGCACATTATTAACAGAGGGCTATTCTGCACCTGCTCTGGAAGATAAATACACATTTAGTCTTGGAGCCAGTCCATAAATCAAATCTCTTTCAAACAGGCAGAGGCCAACCAATGCTGGCTGCAGCCGGTTTGGAGAAAGAAAGGGCAAAGAAGGGCCGACTACTAGCACAAAACTGTAGCCACTCTTCCATGCGACCATGCCATCTCTACCTGAACCTGAGGCCAAGGTGATTCACAAGCAAGAATTTGCTTGACCTAGCCAAAGCAATCCATTACATTCTGTCCTCTGCATCCAGAGATAACCAAGGATGTTCATTTCAGATCCTGGCTGATCCAACGTTTGAGTAGAAAATGAACCGAGATGAGAGATGCCCAGCTAGTCTGTGCATATACAAACAGACCAACAGAATGCTTCTGGATCTAAGCCATTCATCTGCAACTGCTTTGGGCTGTTGTTGTTCTTATTAGTAGTAGTAACTTGATTTCTTTTTCTTTTTTCTTTTTTCTGTGTTCCAGACCCCTCTGTAGTGGAATTTAATCTACTGGGTACAAATAAATGAGTTAAACCGTACTCATTTGCAAACAGCAGGAAGAAGACATGAATGCTGTAAGCAACAAAGAATTCCACTCTAGTGTAGAAATTGGCAAGGTGAATTGGAACAGAAGTCTATGAAAATTTCAAGGTGTTTTTCTGAGGGTACTCTTCTATTTATATGACTTAATGTTAGCCTCACTCCTGTAGATTCTATCGAATACCCCACCCTTAAGCATGGAGGAAGAAGATATGGAACCCTTACTTGTTTCTTTGTTTTGCTTTTGCTTTGCTTTATAGAAGAATGAAAAGGAGAAGAGCTGGGTGAGAGTGGAGGCCTTGGTTTGAGTTCTAGCATTTCCCTGTGTTACCTTGGATGATAGTCTTTACTGTTCTTGGCTCACATCCGGGATAGAAAGAGAGGCTGAACTAAAACAAACCTGCGTAGTGTGCTCAGTTACACAGGTAGAGTGGAAGAAATTCTGATTCCTTTCCTGGAGGCTTGGAGAGTACTATACAAACCAGGAGCCTATACATGGGTGACTAGGAGGAGGGGCTGGAGTTTTAAAAAGGTTTGAGCTGGGTTTGGTGATGCACATCTTTAATCCCAGCACTCAGGAGGCAGAGGCAGTCAGATCGCTGAGTTCGAAGCCAGCCTGGTCTTCAGCCAGGACTACATAGAATAAACCTGGCTCAGAACAAAACAAAAACAACAACAAAAATAACAAACAATTGAAGTAGCTGCTGATCATTGAAAAGAAGATGGTTTTAGGAAATAGAGCCACCCATTGTTTTCTGAAGAACTGGACAATCCACTCACCCCCAACTCCATGCTCACCTGTGGATCTGTCCGCACAGGGCACAAGCCTTCTCCACCATTTTGTCCTCTGATTCAACGAGCTCCTTTAAACATGTAGCTAAGACATCTTCTTTCCCAACTGACCCTATACCCTACTCTGTTTTCCTCTTCTTCTTTGAGCTTATCACTACTTACCAGTGTCCACATTATGTTATGTTTCTCCTTCCCTGTCTTTAGACATGCGATGAGAACAGAGGTCTTGACTGTTCTCTGCATAGCTAAAACAGTAGCCAAGAATGAGTAAGCACTTAATAAATATTGATTGAGTGAGCGAGCCCATGCCTGACAAAGACAGCAGTATACTAGACGGCAACTGTGGAAATCCCCTAGCTACATCTAGCTTTTGCCAGGCTCTGTTCCCCCTCCCATTCCCAGAACTAATATTACTGGCTATCTAACTTGGTCTCCCTATACCCAGCCCACTTGTTCATCTGTATCCCTGCCTTTCTCTGCAGGTATTTTTATTTATCACACAATACCCCTGGTGTAAGATGGAAGGAAACAAACAAAACACAACCTTCAGCTCCTGGAAATAATTTGAAACTGCTAGACAAGAAGATCTTCCATCTCTTCCAGTTCTTAAAACTGGCAGATTCAGGCTTCACCACCACACAGATCTGCATGTGTAAGAAAGAGGAGACACATGTGTTCAAATTCCCTTTGCCCTATAAATGGTTTTGCTTTCCCCTCCCCACTCTGCCTCCCCACCCCCTACCCCCCCCCCCAGCCAGTCCCTGGGCGAGCTGACCAAGTGAGGCAGGCCCTTCACAAAGTACCTTACCACCTGCCAGTCTGAGCCGGCCAACAATCACAGCACCAGTGCTCCCCAGTTCCTGTTGGTGGAGAGATCCAGTCCACTCCTGAATGATGGGATTTACAAAGACAGCTGTTGGGCTCTGCAAACATTTGGGGGGAGGGGCAATGTGAGATGGGTTGGTACACTCCCCTACTGCTTTTTACTGAAAGAAACAGCTGCAATCTTCACAATTCAGGCAAGTAAACAAAAGCTGACAGCGCCAGGCACCAAGGCTTTCTGCAGCAAGCATTCAAAGGATGTCTCCACATGGGGTCTACAGCCAAGTGTCAAGTCTCACTGCTTCACAGTAGAGGAGAGGCCAAGCCCTGCCCTGAATGTGCAAGTCGGAATAAAGCAAACATCGCTCCAGTCTTCCCTCCTCCCATTCCTGGTTGTCATTCATGAGTATTTTCAAGTTCCAGAAACCTGTGTGTACCAGCAAAAATGGTGTTCTGCTCTCTGAGAGGCTAGCCTGCCTGGGCTCGCACAGGAGCACCTGTGTTGACCCAGATACCAGATTCCTGCACGGGAAGGGGCAGCCTTCTTTCTAGGCTGCCCCTCTGTTTCATCTGCTGGTCTATTTGCCTATACAGAAAATAATGTTTATCTGTTATTTTTCCCACCATCCCCCCATCTCTTTCATTGTCACGGCCATCTGTCCATTAGAAACATTATCTTTGGTTGCTCAGTTGTGAATCCAGGTGACAATCAGGACGAACGGTCAGTCCCTTTATGTTTCCTTTGAAGAGTTTAAAGACCAGGGAATGGGAGGAGACCCAAACAGCTTTGTGTTTGTTTTGAGGTCTCTATTTGAAATACTTGTTTTGCAAGCAATGAAACCTGCTGGCCCGGTGGCCAGCTGTTTACTGATATACTAAAACCTGTTATGCAGGAGCTATTTCCTAAGTAGGCTTTGATTAAGAGAGATTTTTATTTTGTACTTTGTAGATTTATTTATTTTACTTGATTGGTGGGGGTGTTTTGCTTGCATGGGTTCATGTGCTTTTTGCCTGTGCCTGTAGACTGCGGTGGGGGTGAGGGTCAAAAGAGGATGTTGGAGCCCTTTTTTGAGCCACCATGTACGGGCTGGGAATAGAACCCAGGTCCTCTGGGAGAATATCAAATCCTCTTAACCAGTGAGCCATCTCTCCAGCCCCAAATATGTTTTGGTTTTGGTTTGGTTTTAGTCAAGGAAGAGGCTAGAGAGATAACCCATGGTTAAGAGCACTTCCTACCAGAGGAGCTGAGTTTGACTCCAAGAACTCACAGCAGACAGCTCACAACCACCTGTAATTCCAGAGGACCCAATGCTCTCTTCTGGCCTTGAAGGGCTTCTGTACTTATGTGCACATACACACGCACATGCACAGGCACACACACATACACACAATTTTTAAAAATGTAGCTTTTAAAGTAAACAAGACTCTTGACATTTCATGTATTTTCAATCTTTTGGGCTGACTTTAAAATTCAAATGCTCTGTTTCCCCTGCCTGTCATTTAGGGGAATTTAGCTGACAAGTACTTGCTTTTTTTTTTTTTTTTTAAAAGAATTCCTCTGTCCAATACCCACACCCAAAACATTGGACAGAGGTCAAAGACCCCTATGGAAGAGTTAGGGGAAGGATTGAAAGTCCTGAAGTGGACGGCAACCCAACAGGAAGACCAACTAACCAGACCCCTAGAAGCTCCCAGAGACTGAGCCACCGACCAAAGAGCATACACAGGCTGGTCGAAGGTCCCCAACACTTATGTAGCAAAGGACTGCCTTGTCTGAACTCATGGGAGAGACTGCACCTAATCCTGAAGAGACTTGATGTCTGGGGGAGAGGGGAGGACCTGCCCTCTCAGAGTCCAAGGGTGGGGGAGGGGAGAAGCCTCTGGGATGTAAATAAATAAATAAACAAATAAATTCCTCTGCCTTTAAATTCAGCTCATATGGCTTAAGAGAAGAAGTGGGCGTGGCCCATGTGGTGGTAAATTTCTTTTGTCACTATGACATAAATTAATCCTTGATGAGGAGACTTCAACTGAGGAGGTGCCTCCATCAGATTAGCCTGAAGGCTAGTCTGTGGGGACATTTTCTTGATTAGGGATTGGTATGGCTCATCCCCCCTGTGGGTGACATTATCCCTGGGCAGGTGGTCTTGGGTTGTCTATGAAAGCAGGTTGAGCAAGCCACAGAGAGCAAGTCAGTAAGCAGCGCTCCTTTCCATTCCTCTTCTGTTCCTGCCTCCAGATTCCTGCCCTGCTTGAGTCCTGCCCTGCCTTGGCTCCCCTCAATAATGGACTGTAATCTGGAAGTATGAGAGAACATAAATTCATTCCTCTTCAAATTGTTTCTGGCCACGGTGTTTATCACAGCAAAGCAGGACAGCTTATGACGTCTGGCTATCTGATACTCGGAATCGCTGTCAGCAAAGGCCTTGCCTCCGGAGAAAATAAACAGAGACAATGTCCCATGAGCTCATCTCACAGACCATCTTCAAAGCTGAGTGGCCAGACTCAAGGAACATCTCTCTCTGACAGACCATCTCAAGACACATAGGAATGGTTGAAATCCCTAAACAAGATGAGAAGAAAAGGTATTTGGCTGCTGTCTGAGTGTCTGCGATCTCTGAAACTCAGTCAGCAACATTCATTAAAGGGACTGCGGGAGTGAATGGAAGAGAATCAGCATCAGTCGCCTCAGCACTAGATCACCTCAGGACTAGTTCACAGCCGCTCCCTCAAAAGCTTCTTCATCACACCACAGTTTCACCTGAGGAAAGAGGGGCCCACGGGAGGACTCTACAGCTTCATTATTCTGAGGCCAAGGGCATGTACAAAGCCAACACCCCCAGCCATTGCTGTGTCTGTGAGCTTGACGGCAGGTATCCACTTGCTGAGGCACATCTCCTCTGACAAGCTGTCCTTGCCGGTGATATCTTTAGTGGCAGTGAAGAACACAGTGTATTTTTCTCAGATTAGGAATTGGAGACCTAGAGAAGATAATTTGTGTTACTCCACACAATCTAATAAGATGTCTTCTCTCCCCGCCCCAGACAGGCATGGAGGCACTCGCTTACAATCTCAGCACTGGGGGGAAATTGAGTGAGTAGGATCATGAGTTAGAGTCTAGCCTAGGCTACATAGTATGACCTTGCTTCAAAGAAAAAAAAATTAGTGTGAGTGTGTATGTGTGTGTGTACACATATGTATAAATGTCATGAAATGACTGTCTTCCTAGTGGAGTGATATTGATGCCATGTGCCAAAGACCTCTGTATTTTAATATATTCAAGAGTTAGCGGAACTGCTTGTTCACTAGATTCGTTATTTATAGCTTTTCTGTGAGAACTCGCTTCACTTTATGTATTCAACACTTGGGATGATCACTACCTTAGTCCATGTGCTAATTGATACAGAAAAGTTTCTAGGTTTGGAGGATATATAAGTTTATATTTAACTTATTCCTGCATCTTATCCAGGAAATGAGAGCCAGATGTCTCTGCATGTGTGCTATTTGCTTTAAGCAAGATGTCAGGCAAAGATAAGAGCAATTCACTGATTGGTTACTGTGTCTTCCCACGGAGTACATAAAGCATCTTTGGGCCCTCTGTTATTTTGCTAATCTGTTTATCTCATCCTCACGGACAGCTCTCTTCATCTGAGCAGTGGGCGTTTGTCCTGCGAGGACGGTTCTTCCTGGAATTCAAGATGACACAAGTTATGGACAGTAACTTACCACGGTGCCTTCCGCCAAAGTAAAGGAGCCAGACGCCAAAGGAAGGCGAAGATGCCAGACTTTCATCTGGCTTTTAAGTAGTTACAGGCCAAAGTCAAGAGTCCGTGCTTCTTACGAAATGCGGTTTCTGGGTGCCCGCCCCTCCACATCTCATACACCCCACAATTTAGGACAGATTCTAATAAAACGTAAGAAAAGGAAATCTTCCCAAGTGTTCTCTTGTTTGTGGATGAAGAGGACAGGAAGTTATCATAACAGGATTCTTAATCTCAATTCAACCGAGGGGTCCCTGAGAGGCAGAGACTGAGAATAACAGCTTCCTTAGGGGAATTCCCAGAGAGAGTCTGAGTGCACAGACCTCCTATTTTCCTTATTCCCTGGATTCTGTTGCAAGAAGACACTTGCAGTATGAGCAGAGATGGTTGCAGTCCTGTGTCCACACAAATCTGCCACCTCCTTATTCCTGTCTGGCGTCTCCACAGCCCATCTCTTTGTGCTCAGCCTTCAAGGAGAATGATCTGTCCTTCAAAATGTTGACTGCCTTTCCAAAACTGGAAGTAAAAGCTAAACAGACTGAGCTATGTGAAGAATTTTAGCACTGACTTCTCTCTTTCTCATTCTCTCTCTCTCTGTCTATCTTCTTCCCTTCCTCTCTTCTTCCTCCCTTTGAAAATGTCATCTTAGTAAAAACAATTTATTCACTGGGCAGTGATAGCACACTCCTTTAATCCCAGTGCTCACTAGAGAGGCAGAGGCAGGCAGATCTCTGTGAGTTTGAGGCAACTCTGGTCTGCAGAGCAAGTTCCAGGACGGCTGGAGTCATGCAGAGAAACCCCCCCCCACCCCGTCTCAAAAAAAAAAAAAACAACAACAACAAAGAAATAGCAACAACAACAAAAATGTATTTATAATATCATAAAAGACCTTTTTAGAGTCTCTTTTTAAAGGGAGGTCCTAAAGGGAAGTGAATGTCCTGTTTATTATTTTTCTTTCCTCCGGAGTTTGTGAAGGATTGGGCGGCCCGGGGAAAGACAGTAGTTGTATCTCTGGCTATCCCCACTCTTTTGAGGGATCCCCTACAGGCCCCACTGCTCTGCTCTATAAAGAGTTTACAGCTGCCCTCTTTGGATGGAAATTTGATGAAGAACCATGCTCCTCTCCTAGTCTGCTTTTGCTGGTGTCTTGGATGTGCTCTCTGAGTCTAAGACATGATACATTATACATCTAGGGACTTCAACATCTGTTTGGCTCCAGAGGGAACGAACATCCTCTGATTTCTTAATCTTTTTCATCACAATGGAGGGACTCTGAAAGGAGCAGTTGAGCACCTGGGATGTTCACACAGGAGGACTCAGTTTATGCTGACATCACTCTCTGTGTCTGTCTCTGTGTCTCTGTCTTTCTATCTCTCTGTCTCTGTCTCTCTGTCTTTTTCTGTCTCTCTCTGTCTGTCTCTGTCTCTGTCTCTCTCTCCTGTTGGATCAGGGAAATGACCAACTATGGTCATTGCAGAGCTGTGTGGTGAAATAAAAGTCAGTATGAGGAGAGAAACAATGAATGCACATCTCTCAGTTCCTTTTCATTTGAGTATGCATCCTCGGTGCTGACACAATGGGGATTTGGTGAGACTGCAGAAGCCTCTCGATATTAGGTAATTTAAGTACAAAAATGTAATCTCATAACTTTAAAGGGGGAGGAGTAAGGTTGAATATTAGTTTAAAAATGCTTGGAGACCCTATTTGTCTGTTCTCCATGGAATGCTACTTTCATAATCTTCCCAAGTAATCAGAATTAATAAAAGTGATATATATTTATGTATATTTTCATATATATATGTATATGTATAATTTCTAATATGTAGCAAATGCTAAGATAACTTACCAAGAAGAAAGAACTATTATTTTTACAGACTAAAACACTGAAGAAGTTACATCACCACCTTAGGTCAAAATGGCTAACAAGTAGAGATCAGCCATGCTTAGGTGACACCAAAGTCCTTTTTGCTGTATCATTAAGGAAAGCAGTGTCCCAAGAACTTTCCACTCTTTATGTATCTCAAAAAAGTGTTACTCATCTCAAAATATCAAACATTAAATCAAGACACTGAGACTGTTTAGAGACAGCATCTGGAAAAAGCTGATGAGAATCAGAAAATTCTGGAAGCTACATATCAAAACTTCAATTGAGAAGATGGTAAATATTTCACACAAATAATAGAAGCTGTGTGGGGAGAGGGGCAATAATTTGGACATTGGACATGTAGGGCCAACTGTGAGTGGCAGACAATGATGGTAATCCCAGGTAAGTTTGCTGAGAATAAAAGTTTCTTTACAACAGGAGAGGAAGAGAAAGCACTGACAATAGGCCTCTTGGTCACTAGAAGCATCTGAGTAGTTACTGAGCACCATCTGATTTGATTGACACTTGGAGAACATCTGCCTTTAGAGATGCTTGGCTTAGCTGGGTTATTCTTTATCTGAGATGTTTGGACCAAGCCCTGGAGATCACACAGAAAGTTGTCAATGTGTTTTTGTCTGAGGGAAGGGCAAACATCTCCCCTCAGATCCTCAGAGCAAATCTTTGGGATCTGCGAGCCGGTAAGTGAATTTCCTACCAATCCTCAACACAGCTTTGTAAAATTGGCTCTCATCTTCAGAGAGGAGCGCAGCAGAGCCATGTGATGAGCTTCATGTTAGGGTGGGAGACAACGGAAGGCAGCAGCGAGGTTTTGAGCATGGGAACTTAGAAGCTGGTGGAGAAAGAAGAAGGAAGAAAGAAATGATCAAATTCAGCGAAGGATCATTAAATTAAACCAAGGGGAACCTGAAGCTGATCTGAGATGGCAGGAGTCTGTGAGTCACCATGTAATCTGAGTATCCCCTTCTGTTATGGTAGGAAAACCTGACTTTGGGGATGTACACTGACCGGTGACTTTGAGTCTTGTGTCAATAGAGGAGAAAAAAAAATGCTTGAAAATTAGAACCATTAAATGTTATTGTTCTAACTGCTCTAGAGAGTCTTGGCTTCAACTCCCAATCGTAATATAGTTTAGGAAGCTGTGTCTTGGAAAAACCATAGTTTATCCACTACCTACTGGCAAACTCAGGTCTCTGTCTATAAACTCGAAGAGTAAAATTAGATTTCTAAGATATTCAAATGTGGATAAAGATAGCTGCCAAATTTTCTTTCAGAAGAAAGGAAGGAAGGAAGGAAGGAAGGAAGGAAGGAAGGAAGGAAGGAAGGAAGGAAGGAAGGAAAGAAGGAAGGAAGAGAAAATGAAAATAAAACTAATCTGAACTACATAAAATGTATAAAGGTCCATTTTGGGGGATACAGCAAACCCATACCTCAGTCCCTCTACAGTTTTAAAGAATGAATTTCCCTCTTTTGGCTCTGAGATGTTTTTACAGTATTTTAAACATTGCTCGGTACAGTCTCAATTTGTCTTAGGAAATGTGTACAGACCCTTGGTCTGTGAAGAATAAAGCACACATGGCTGCCTTATTTGGGTTGGTGAATTAGATCCTGCAAGCCATGGATTTTCCATGGAGGTTGTCTTGCCAATTTGTGAGGTCAGCTAGCGACCGACTCCAGGTGTGCTCCTAAGGATGCACCCCCCCCCCAGTACTCCCTCCACCCTTTCAGTTAAAATTCGCTATTTATTAAAATTATCACTAGAGTTCACTTTCAGTCAGCAAGTCTTTAATATACACATACATGAATGCACATTCACATGAACATGCATTCTCTCTCTTTATCTCTCTCTCTCTCTCTCACACACACACACATATATATACTCTTGTACATAAGCACACACTCACTCTTATACATACATACATGTACACATACATATACACATAATACACATTCCATATACATACATACATGCATGTACATTCATATCCACACACACTCACACTTATACATAGATACCCCACACAAATATACACTCATACATAGATATGCACACATATGTACAGATACACCCACAGGCACACATGCGTGCACTTAAACTTTTCCAGTGCTTCATTTTCTATTTTTTTTTTTTTTTAAAGATTTACTTATTTATTTATTATATGTAAGTACACTGTAGCTGTCTTCAGACACTCCAGAAGAGGGAGTCAGATCTCATGATCGGATGGTTGTGAGCCACCATGTGGTTGCTGGAATTTGAACTCCTGACCTTCGGAAGAGCAGTCGGGTGCTCTTACCCACTGAGCCATCTCACCAGCCCGCTTCATTTTCTTATATCTGACAGAGTGAGGGTGGAATTGAGACAAAAACAAAAAATATTTGGAAGTAGTACCATTTGATATTTATTTCCTGAAAAAAAAAATCTATTTTGAATAACCTGCAACTTTATGTAATTTGGGCATGCGAGCTATTTACACATGTGAATGTATGTATCATTTTTCCCCAGAGACTCAAGTTAAATGCATTTAGACTGGGGAGCTGCCAAAGTGAGTTGAGTGTCAACTGCTAGACCTTCTAATACTAAACTGAAACACAGGCTTCCTGTGCCAGTTCACACTGAAGCTTTATAATATGTGGCCTTGGAGTCGATGCATAGTAATCTCTTGGGATAGCAAGATCCAATTAAAATTCAGTTCGCTGTCTTTAGGAAAAACATAGGTAGTTATATATCCTTTGAGGGGAATCTTATGAAACACACACCTGAGTTTTAGATGGCTACTCATTTGACTGTGAAGTTGGATTGCAATTCTAGTAGGAATCAAAGCACAAAAAAGAATTCAAATAACATCACCCTGGTATTTCCTGGTGTGTTACCAGGAAGAAAAGAGCCCTGGATAATGAATGCCTTACACACTTGCAGGTATTACCAACCACTTAGCAAAACAAGGCTATTGTTACATGCAAGGCTCATTCCTTTTAGGGAGAGTAGAAGAGTGAATTGAAATGTGGCTGACATTTCTACCACAGGATAATTTTTTTTGAAGTATCATGTTGAAGGTTTCTTCTTCTTCTTCTTCTTCTTCTTCTTCTTCTTCTTCTTCTTCTTCTTCTTCTTCTTCTTCTTCTTCTTCTTCCTTTTGTTAGAAAAAGAAATGGGGAAAAAAACTAAGAAGAAGCAGCGGAAAATGGGAGGGAGATCTATAATCCAGTATTCATAAGCAATTCCAGACACTCCATCCATAACTCACTGGAAGACATTAGACTTCTAAGCACAGAAGCCATTAGCAGCCTTTTCTAATTCTCTTTTGGTTCGCAGAGGGAATGACTGTCTATATTTTGCAATCCTGCATACTGCTTTTAAAAAGACAAAAATACACAGTAGATTGAACAGAAAACACAGACAAATGCTTTCTATTAGATTCATTAGTTGACTGCTAAGACGAAACACTCCAGCACACAAAAGCCTCCCCACCCGGCCTGACGGTGCCTCCGTTTGCTTCTTTTCCACAACAAAGCATTCAATGTATTTCTCCAAATGGTTTTAAAAGCCCACCATATTGCCTCAGAGCCACCTCTCCATCCCCCTGTCCCACTTGAAATTCTAATTGACAGTACTTGTTTTGATGCAGACCACAGATGGACTGGTGAAACACAAGCAATTGGTTTATTATGCATCCATATTGAAGCACTAAATGGGGTTGTACTCGGGTGATTTAGGGCTATAGCTCATTTATTCCTTCAACAGCAGTACTAGTTAAGGCAACTTGAGATGGTGTAATAAATAAAGCCCATGGTTCAATAGCCTGACCTTCAAAGCACAAGTGACCCTCCAGATGTAGGGAACTGGGATCCCTTCGCCATCTTCAATAGTCATGGAGTCTTCAGTGTTGTACCGGATGATTTGAGATGTACCTGGGTTTTGTTTGCTTGTTTGTCTTTTTTATCCATTTTTAAATAACGTGTGCCTCATTGGGACCATTCCTTACTTGCATATCATGTATATTCTGCTCATATTCACCCCTCCACCCTCTTATCTTCCACACCAATCCTTTTCAGTTCTATGCAATATAGTCCCAATATGGCTTCCTCACTCTCTCAGTCTCTCTTTTCCTTTGTAAGCTAGAGTCCACATTTGAGAGAGCACAGGTGGTCCGTGTTCCTTTGAATGTGACCTAATTAGCTTAACAACGTGATGATTCCTCCTTCTACCATTTTTCCTACAAAGGATATAGTTTTATTCTATGCATGGCTGAATAAAACTTCATTGTGTAGACACTCCACATTTTTGTATTCCTTGATCTGTTGATGGACACCTAGGCTGGTTCTATGACATGGCCATTGTGCTGGCTAGATTTATGACAACTTGACACAAGCTTCTATAATCATAGAAGAGGAGGAAGCCTCAATTGAGAAAATGCTTCCATAAGATCAGGCTGTGGCCCGGCCTGCAGAGCATTTTCTTAATTAGTGATTGATTGGGAGGGCCCAGCCCTTTTTGGGTGGTGTTGGCCCTGAGCTGGTGGTCCTGGATTTTGTAAAAAGAAAAAAAAAAAAAAAAAAAGCAGGCTGAAAAAGCCCAGAGGAGCAAGCCAGTAAGCAGCAACCCTCCATGTCCTCTGCATCAGCTCCTGCCTCCAGGTTCCTTCCCTATTTGGGTTCCTGTCTTGATTTGCTTCGATGATGAATAGCGGTATGGAAGTAAGTATAAGCAGAATAAAGCCTTTCCTCTTCAACTTTCTTTTTGGTCATGGTGTTTGGCTGCAATAGAAATCTACCTAAGGCAGCTGTAACAAGTAGTGCTTCAGTAAACACAAAGAGCTACAGCTATTTTAACTGCCTGCTGTTCCCTTGTTCTCACAATTACCCAAGCACACAGCCCTGCCCCAATGCAAGACGGTTGAGCAACGTGTTACTTGGGCCAGGGGAGATGGCTCAGTGGGTAAAGCTTCTTACACACAATCATGGGACTCTGAGTTGCATCATAAGAGCCCAGGTTTTTAAAACGCCAAGTGTGTTGTCATCACATGTTTGTAATACTAGCAGAGCTGGGGAGGGAAACTGGGCTTTGGAACTCCCTGGCAAGTCCGATTTGCTGAATCAGCAAACCCCAGGTCCGTGGGTGTCCCTGTCTCAAACAAAACAAAACAAAACAAAACAAAACAAAAACCAAGGTGGCTAACTTCTGAACAACTGTAGCCAGGGTTGATTTGGGGCCTCCACATGAGTAGTCACATGCGCATCTACACGCGTGTGCACCAATACAAAAATAAATATGCACACATGTGCTGGCACTGGTGGCAGGGGAGACCAAGATGCCCATGGTAGGTCATGGCATGCTTTAACCAGAATGGTCTGTCAAAGTCTCTCTGATGTGCACAGTGACCAAAGTTGTCTTATTCTTTATCTCCATTCCCAGCTTGGATTAATTTAAGCGTTCCTCTTTGGAAATCCTCCTATGTTGATAGGGCAGATTTTAAAGTAAAAATTCTAGGCAGCCCTGGTTTTGGAGCAGAAAAATATAAACGTAGTTTCCCATGGCAGAAACTGGTCATTGCCATAAGTAATTTGAATCTGAAATATAACAGAGGTGATCATGAGGCACAGCAGCAAACTTCTATCATAGGAGAGAGATTATATGCAGCTCTGCAAAAGAAGTGACCTTTTAGCTAGGTAACTAAGTATGGTTACCAAGTGGAGAAAATAATAACACCCATTAGAAGCCTGTGATCTGGCCAGCTGGTCAACCAGCAAATCCACCAAGATTCCAACTTAAGATCCAAGGATCCCTATAAATTATAACCTGCCGAGGGAATACAGAGGAGCTGCAAATAACAACTCTACATGGCATCTATTCCACAGAGATCGGCAACTGAGAATAGCAACGGAAGAGGCCTGGCACAGATGGAACACCCACCTGGGCAGGCAAAATGCTGAGGTTTTTTGGACTCTCTTCCTGGGCATTGGTGCATGTATAGAATACTTAGCCACGTGCCTGGCAAAGAAACCATGTGTAAGCAGTGGAAAATACACCCTAATGCCAGCTTTCTGTGGAAGTTGTTATGATCTCTGCTTTCAAATAATGAAAGTCAGGCAAGGTGTAGGGGATGCTAGAGACTGAGTCTTTGTGCCTCTTGCCCAAAGCACATGTTGAAGCCTTGTCATCAAGAAGCTGATATATGGGAAAGTTAGAGCCTTTGGAAGAGAGATAGTAAGTTCTCTTGGATAGTAAGTGTCCAAGTGGGACTAATGCCCTTATAAAAGAGGCCTGAAATGCATATTTTCCTCTTTATCCCTGTAAGGATACTATGCTTGATGATGTGCGCCCTGGGGGGCTCGAGAGATGCTTCAGCAATTAAAAGCACACACTGCTTGCAGAGGACCCAGGACACTGCTTGCAGAGGACCCAGGATTCATTCCGAGAATCCATGTCTGCTGGCTCACAACCACCTGAAACTCTAGCTCTAAGGGACCCATCATCCTTCTGGTCTGGGAGGGCCCTAGTCCTTACTTGTATATAAATACAGACAGAAACAGCACACACTTAAATATGTTAAAAAAGGTTGTAAGCCTCACCAGACATTGAATCTTCTGGTACTTGGATTTTGGACTTCTCAGCTTTCACAAACTTTAGCAGTAATGTTCTGCTGTTAATTAATTACTCAGTCTGAGGCACTATGTCTTAGTACTCCAAATGGAATAGTGCCCAGAGTATGTCTCCAAAACTCTTTAGCTGGAAAATCAGACAAGCATGTGTAGAAAAAAAACATATATATTATATATATATATATATATATATATATATATATATATATATATATATGCACCTAACTGGCTGCTTCCCATGAGCCTTCACTCTAACTGGAATTGGCATTCAACTGCCTATTTTAAGGTGAACACTGAGTGATTTGTAGGAAGATTATAGTTTAAGAACGTCAACAGTGAGCTGATTCCCACAGACCAATTGTAATGAGCCAATGGAAAAACTGCAGCATCCCTCTTCCAGGAGAGACTACAGTTGTGGGAGACAGGCCCAGAAATCCGCAAATATTCAACCAACTTGAAGGAGTCATCTTTGATGTGCCTGATGGTTTCCAATAGTTCAGAGGGGCTTAGACACGCCAGAACATAAAGGCTCAGGTCCTCTCTGCCCCACAGTGTTCCAGCTTTGTGGGAAAGTTCTTCTGCTTTGTACCTTAGTACAGTTTGCCAACAGGGACTGAGATTGCTGAATCTCCCTCCATTTCTGTGGCTCAAGGGTCTCCAGAGATGTCCCCAGTATCCAGAATAGAGTGAGCAAGGGGAAAAAAAATCACAACTACTCCAATGGGACCCAGAAGCCAGATGTGTCCACACACCAAGATGAATGTTCACCTTGTGAAAAGAACTGTCAGAGGAGACAGATAACACCTATAACAAAGGATTTTGAAATGCACTTTAGGGACTGAAAAGTAGTATTTAGTTTCTAGAGCTCAGAATTATACGTTTTTCAATGTAAAGAATTCAATCCAGTTCAGGAAAGGACAGACCCAGATGAAAAGGGCTTTCTACCAGTACGAGGCACTGGAAAGCCAAGACCAAATGAGTAGAATGGATTCTAGAGGGAGCTGATCACCAGATGCACTAGGGATACACTCTGAAGACACAGCCTCTGCATCTTTATCTACCTCTGGCAAACCAGATGCTCTGAACAGAAACTACAACACCAAGTGTTTGTTTGCAGTGGGCAGTGGTCTTGTTTGATCAGACTGACTATAGGGAACTGTTACAGCTGACCACAGATACTGAGTGATTATTGGACAGCCGTATCCCAAGATCTACCATGATGGTTAGAAGGCCTGAAAAAGGCTGAGATTGCCCAATGAGTAAATGGGGCTTAGAGAAAAATACCTTAAACACACACACACACACACACACACACACACACACACACACACACAATTGTCTGGTGATTTGGTATCCTGAGAACAACCCTTTATTTGGTTGGACACAGGCACTTGTTAAATATCAGGTGCAAAATTTTGATGCATGTAAGCCTAACTAAAATAAGACCCAAAGAATAATAATAATTAGCTAAGCAAAGCACTGGAGGGATGAATGGCTCAGTGGTTAAGAGCCCTGGCTACTCTTGCAGAAGCCCTCCCAGCACCCACATCAGGCAGCTAATCAACCATGTGTAACTTCAGTTCCTAGAGACCTGACACCTTCTTCTGGCTTTTCAGGTACCTACATACTCTTGGTACATACACACATACAATCATGAACACACACATACCTAAAGTTTTAAAAAGAAAGTTTAAAAACCAAAGTACTATAATCAGGTAGACATTTGAAGTCTGGGCTCCAATAGATTAACATGATTGATTAACATTCCTACATTCTCCAGCCCAATCTATTCACTGTTCTGGATGCTGGGGACATCTCTGGGGACCCTTGGGCCACAGAAATGAAGGGACATTTAACAATCTCAGTCCCTGTTGGCAAACTGTACACAGCTAAGATACAAAACAGAGAATGTTTCCTACAAAGCTGGAAAACTGTAGGGCTGAGAGAAGCGCAACTCTAATCTATCTACCTGATAACAGAACTCATGCTACTGCAGTGTGTCAGGGGCAGAACCTGAGTCCCGGCAACCCACCAAGGTCAGCTCAGCCACCCCTCTTCAATAGGCCAATTAAAAAGACAAAACTGAAAGGTATAGAAAGATTTATTTAATCTGGCCACATGAAGAAGACTACATAAAGAGATGCAGTGACCACCCCCCCTAAGTCTGTCTTAGTTTTAAAGAGAAGGCAAGAGGCATGCTTAACCAAGCAGTCCTGAGCAGGGTGTGGTCCACCCATCCTTAATCACTCGCTCACTGTCTCAGCTCTAGTCTCTGGCAATGTGGTCTGACCAGTTGCCAGAACAGTGTGAAATCTCTTCCTGGAAGTCAAGTTCCTCTTCTGGTTGAAACCAGGATTTACTTTCAATTTGGGCCAGCATGAGGGTCCCAGAGGATTTCCAGTCATGAGGACTATTGTTGGAATAGTCGGAGAGCCAAAGAGGGAACCCAAGTGACCCTCTCTGTGCAGAATACCTTTGCTTCTGTGATGATGGGTAGGGTTTGCAGTCTTATATTCTAGCCTCCAACAAAAAGTATGATACACTTCTCTCGCAGTGTTCTGGAAAGACAGATCTGTCATGGCAGGACAGGAGCGAAGAGCTGAGGGGATACATGGATATCTTTGAGGGCAAAATGTGTAGCAGAATGTTGAACATTAAGGAGCTGAGGCAAGGAAATGGTATCTGACTTCTTAGATTTCCCCTCCCCCCTTCTAGTACCTGCCTCTGCATCACTAATATAAAATAGTATGTATCAAAGGATTCTTGGATCAAGACAAGCAATTCCCAAGAGCCTCTAATAGGTTCTTTTCTTGGAGCTGTTTACATTCTGGGAAATGTAATGGATCTGACCTAAACGCATTAAAAAAAAGAAAACACACCCCTCTCTTTTCTACTCCAACCCTGTTGACTTGTTTTGATTTCAGAATACATCATACTTATTCCAGACTAGAAGGATATTTTTCTCTTTCTTGTATGCTATGATAGAATTTTTCTCTGTGCATTTCCTTTATCCTGACTTTAGTTGTCACCAGTATTACTAAATGCATAAATCACCCCTCCCTTCATAGTTGAAAAAGAGCTCACATTAAGCATCCCTTTATGTCCACCCACGAGACACTGATCATATTTGTAATTAGTTTTAAGCTACAAGGGGGCAAGCTTCATGTCTACTATGCTCAGTTTTGAAACTGAAGAGGTTTCCACAGGGAGGGACATCTGGGGGGGGGGGGGGCGTGAATGGCAGTGTGTGGTTCGCTAGCATTATACTGAGACGTTCTCCTGATTGAGAATCAGCCGAATTCGATTCTCTAAGTTTGCAACCTGGCACAGTGCCAAGAAGACAGACTGTATTCAATAACCTTCCTTAAACATACTAAGGCTTGTGTTTATCTGTGTGTTTGTTTAGTCTTGTCAGGGAAACAGAAAGCACGGGATGGAAATTTACAAGAAGAGTAGATGTTGGAAATAGTATGAAAATAGATTTGTTCTTTCTTGTTATTAGAACACAGACATTCGATAACCCCAAAAACACAAGTAAGCCATAATAAGAGGGGGGCATTTAATACAACTCAAGCATTCCAGATGGCTGAAATATTTTTTTAAAAAATAGAAAATGATAATAAATGAGATAATAGCTTAAAAAGCCAGTTTTCAAGTGGGTAAGAGTCCCTTGCAAATGCTGGTTCTGGCACAGCTTTTTAACAATGAACCTGAGCAGTCACTGAGTGATGGCGATCTAGTGATTCACCATTTCTAAGGGCAAAGGTGACCCCACAGCAGCCCAGCTCAGACTCACCTCACTGACCTGACTTGCTATGAATACATAAGAGATCCAAATATTCCTGGCCCAAGCCTCTCTTTCTCCTGAGGCCAGCATCTGCTCTCCAATTGCTCAATGTTTCACGCTTCCACTGATGGTCTGCAGAAGCCAAGTGCATCTTCCACATATTATCAACTGACAATTTGACAAACAGCACATTGACAAATATGTGATAAGTTGTTTTGGTAGGTAACAGGTCCAGTATAAAGGGGAAAGGCGCCTACTTCTCTGAGGCAGGTAGAAATATGTCTTCTGTTACTTCTCGACCTTCCCATCCTACAAAGCTAATCACAAGGGAAGGGTGATCATAAGAGAAATGCCATGGTGGCCTAGATGGCCTCCTCAGCAGGAGAGAAGTGGGTAACATCTTCAATGGGTGAAGATGACCCCAACCAAGTATCCTGACAATAAAAGGAGCTGAAAGCAAGGGTCCCTCTTAGGGAGAGAGCCTGGACCAGTGATGAGAGCTGGCCATCAGAGTTGGAGGTTCTGTTGCTGAGCAGCCAAAGCTGCATGGATTCTGCCATAAACATGACAGCATTAGGAAAATTTGCCTGGTACTTTAAGACAAAAACAAAAAAACAAACAAAAAGAAAGAAAACCGTTTTTACCTGCATGACCACCGAAGCTCTGCTTGATGAAGTCACTGTCACAGTAGTACACTTATGTGTACCGGGTTCCCAAAAAGTCTTCCATTGAGGCAGTACACCAACATAATCCACCTCTGATGAGGGAGTTGCCCACTCTCTTGGGATCTGGAATTCCTAAGCAACATTTTCCACTGCTTTGTTAAACAGGGTTCTTGGGATCCGAAGCCAACACAAGGAGGAAAATCTAAATTGATGGAAATACATTTACTTAATTCCTTTAATTATTAACACATTACTTGGGTCACATTATTTGTGTGCATGAGTTTGTGTGTGTGTGTGTGTGTGTGTGTGTGTGTGTGTGTGTGTGCGTGTGTATGAGACATAGACAGAGAGACAGAGAGAGAGAGAGACAGAGAGAGAGACAGAGCAAGCCCACCATTCTCATATTTTCATGCCGTAGTTCATCTGTGGAGGTCATAGGATAAGTGGTAGGAAGGGGGACTCTCCCTCCCCAAATGTGTCCTGGACATCAAATTCAGGTCATCAGGTTGAGTAGCAAACAGCTTTCCTGCTGAGCCATCTTGCTAGTCCCACTTAAATCTCAGCTTTTTTGAATGCTGCCAATTAATGCATGTATCATGAATTATCTACACAGTTAGGAATTGTGTAACAAACTACCACCACAAACATAGGGCTGAAAACAACACAAATTCAGTATTCTACAATGCTGAAGGTCAGAAGTTCTTAATGGGTCTTACTAAACTGAAATTAAGGTGTGGCTGGAGCTAGTTTCCTTATGGGAACTTATGCCTGGCCATCTTCTGGAAGTCATCTGTGGTTCCTGTCTGGTGGCGTTTCCCTCCATTTTCAAAGCCCACTCCACATCTGCAAAACTTTTCCTCTTTCTGTTTCCCTCTGCTCCCTCTATTCCTCTTCCTCTAATAGAGACATACTAGCTTCTTTCTCAAATATGATGCTCTTGTCTCCTTAAATGGACCTCTGTTATTACATTGGATCCACTGAAATCATCTCATTTCAAGCCCTCTACCCTGAATTCCATCTGCAAGGTCAATTTTTACCATGGAAGTAACAAGCTCACAGCATCTAGGGATTAAGATATGGTCATTAGGGGAGGCAGACATTATTCTGTCATGCCAGAGACATGCACCAATGTCAACAATGAACAAATTATCGGTGTTCATCATGCCCAAGGGTGTAGATCAGAATAGGCAAGGGAGAGATCCCGGAAACACGAGGCATCAGTGATGCAAAGCATCGGTCACACTGAATCTGGATTCTGGACGGAAGCGGCATTAACAGAGACCAGGATATATAAGGAGCCATCAAGATAAAAATAAACAATACTTGAGACATTTTCAGCCTAAGGTATCAGATCAATGTATCCAGTACCAGAAACAAATGCAATCATCTTTGTATATAAGATCAGGGGTTGTGATTTATGTTCTTAGGGCTTGATATATATGCTTTTATACCATATATGCAAATATAGTTCAGATAATAATCTTTAAGCTTGAAGAGAAGTAACCCCTACTTAATTGTGTTATTAGGTACTCTATCACACAAATTAGTACACATGAAAAACAGTCTCGTGCTGTTTAGCTTGCAATAGATTTCCTATTTTAAAATAGATTAATTGGAAATAACATAAGATTGATAAATTGCTAGTGTTTCCCTTTATTATTCATGATGTCTTATATCTATCAATTCAAACAGGCATAAATATTTCAAAATTGGTGATAAAAGTATTTTTGAGATTAAGTGATATGATATAATACATTGAATTAATATTATCATGAATTAATAATATCATGAATTATCTGCATAGTTGGTAATGGTATAACAAATTACCACCACAAACATAGGGCTGAAAACAACACAAATTCAGTATCCTACAATGCTGAATGAAGGTCAGAAGTTCTTAATGGGTTTTTCTAGACTGAAATTAAGGCATGGCTGGAGCTAGTTTCCTTATGGGGACTTCTGTCTGGCCAACTTCTGGAAGTCATCTATGTTTTTTTTGTTGTTGTTTTGTTTTTGTTTTGGGGGGGTGAGTTGAGACAGTGTTTCTCTGTGTATCCCTGGCTATCCTGGAACTTACTTTGTAAACCAGGCTGGCCTCTAACTCAGAAATCAGCCTGCCTCTGCCTCCCAAGTGCTGGGATTAAAAGTGTACGCGACCACGCCCAGCTGTCATCTATGTTTTGATACATTAATTAATTCATATGTATCTATATATGATGAATTAATAAATTCATATATAAATTAATATAAACATAATATATTAGTATACATATTATTATATGAAGAAAATATAAACAAAACCTGTGTTTGGAACACATAACAAAATAAAGTACCATGATTCTCCACTTCTTTTCCCCTCAAGCCTATAATGTCTAAGTCTTCATCATCTATGGCCTTGATACACTGATAGCCTCACCTAGGGATCTAGTTCAGTGTCCTTGAGGGCACTTCAGTTTTTGTTCAAGGGCAGACCAAACCAGGTCAGGTAGGTGTCACACATGCCTCCTACACAAATATAGGACAGATCACAGCCTACTATGTCTTAGGGTCACCTTTGACCAGATTGTTCCTACAGCCTATCCTAGTCCTACAGATTTCCCACCATGCCTCTTGCTGAGGGCTGAGCCTTGTTCCCCCTTAGTTTGTAAGTGGAAGTCATGTCCCCTAATAGGACAGGTGATAGCTGAGGTAAAATGTGTGATGGTAATAGCTAACTATGACGGTGAGACTATCATGTAGCTATGACTCATGCAAACGTAGAAGGAGAGTGACCTTGGGTATGTGCACACAAAGAGGAAAGGTCACTGGAAGCAAATGCAATTCAGGTCAGAAAGGAACAACCAAGAGGAGGCTTTCTCCAAATCAGGAAGAAAGGCTCAACCGGAAATCCAGTCTGATTGGTTCTTTGATCTCCAATGGAGGAGTGCTGTGAATGTTGTCTCCTTAATAGAATGCAGCCATTGTGCTCCTGAATTCACTGTGGGTATCTGGTACAGAAATTCTACAGTTTCTCTTTCACTCATGATGCTGTGAAAACTTTTGCCCAACCGTGTAGACATCTATCAGCTTATTTTAAATTATGTGTTTTATATGTACATGCATTGTGTGTGTGTGTGTGTGTGTGTGTGTGTGTGTGTGTGTGTGTGTATGTTTTGGGGTGGGGGTGGGGTGCCTGGTCCCCTGGAGCTGGAGCTACAAATGGTTGTGAGCCAACAGACATGGATGCTTGGAATTGCAGGTCCTCTGAAGAGCAGCATGTGCTCTTAAGGGCTAAGCTACCTCCTCAGGAATAGAAATTAATTTCTAAGAATAAAATATATCACATCTATAAAAGTCTATTATGTCTATAAGGTCTATCTTTTTTTTTTCCTATTCTTCTTCCTCTGCTGCTCTGTCTGAGGGAAGATGGCTGCCTTGTTCTGAGCTGCCCAGTAAAGAGGTTCATGTGACAAAGACTTGTGAGAAGCATCAAGCAGCAGGTTGTGAGGAAGCTCAGCTCCCAAGCCCAAAAGCTCATTAAGAGCTAAATCCTGCCAGGCTGTCATGATGCTTGCCCTTAATCCCAGCACTAGAGAGGCAGAGGCAGAGGCAGAGGCAGAGGCAGAGGCAGAGGCAGAGGCAGAGGCAGAGGCAGAGGCAGAGGCAGAGGCAGAGGCAGAGGCAGAGGCAGAGGCAGAGGCAGAGGCAGAGGCAGAGGCAGAGGCAGAGGCAGAGGCAGAGGCAGAGGCAGAGGCAGAGGCAGAGGCAGAGGCAGAGGCAGAGGCAGAGGCAGAGACAGAGACAGAGACAGGTAGATCTCTAAGTTTGAGGCCAAACTGCTCTATAGAGTGAGTTTCAGGACAGCCAGGGCTACACAGAGTAAACCTTGTCTTGAAACACAAAAGTAAACAACAACAACAACAACAAAAGTCACAGGACACTAGATAAAGCTTTTCTTTAGCCCTGCCCCTTCTTGCTAAGTCACATGTACTATTTGAAGTGATAATACAGGTCAATAACTCTATGAGTGAACTTGGAAGGTTATATTTCCCTGGTTTGCTGAATCATGTCCCCCACTGCCCCAGATTTATAAGTTCCCAGTACCTCTGTGTGACTGCATTTGGAGATGGGTCATTAGAGTGGCAACTAAGTTTGACTGAAATGATCCAAATGTTTACTATTTCAGTAAGTCTGGTGTCCTTACATAAAAAGGAAATGTAGAAGTGTGTACAGAGAAAACTGTGTGGTGAGACAGAGTAAAAAGAACCAGGAAAAGAGAGAGAGAGAGACACAGACAGAGACAGACAGAGAGAAAGAGACAGACAGAGAGAAAGAGACAGAGAGAGACAGAGAAAGAGAGAGAGAGAAAGAGAGAGGGGGGAGAGGAGAGGAGAGGAGAGGAGAGGAGAGGAGAGGAGAGGAGAGGAGAGGAGAGGAGAGGAGAGGAGAGGAGAGAGGTGAGAAAGAAATACATAACTGAAAACAAATCTCTTTTTCTCATCTAATACTCACAGTAATGGTTTGAATGAGAATGGCTCCCATAGGTTTATATATTTGAATACTTTAGTCCCAGTTGGTGGAAATATTTGGGAAGGATTAGGAGGTGTGAAGGTGTGTCATTAGAGTTTCAAAAGCCCACACTACTCCCAGCTAGGCCTTCTGCTTCATGCTTGTGAATCAAGATGTGAGCTTTCAACTACTGCTCCAGCATCATGCCCGCCTACTTGTGGCCATGCTATTTGCCATAATGGTCATGGACTCTAACCATCTGAAACTATGACCTCCAAATAAACTCTTCCTTCAATACATTACCAGGACTGCAATAGAATAGAGCAATGGAAATGTGATTAAGTTCAGGGTTGTTTCCCCCCCACACACACTCATTTCCATGAGAAATGTAATCTCAATAGGCTTTGTGTGCTGTGCATCTTTTCCTGAAGGTTTATGGAGGAAGCAGTCACAGAACACAAGATGAAGCTTTTCTGTAGCCCCACCCCTTCTTGCAAAGTCACATCTACTATTTGAAGTTATAATCAAGGTGACTAGAAAGCCCCGTGGATTCTCTATCCAGCAGGTTTTCTCTGGAGACCTATAATGCAATGCAATGCATGCTTTCCCTGTGAGTTCTGCATTTCACTGGGAGCTGTAGAGTTCTCTAGGTAAGGTAAGAAACAAAGTGGTAAATACAAGGTATTGATGAGAAGACAATGATGATCTCAGAGCTAACAGAAGATAGTAGCAGATTTCTTACAGTGACTAATGTCACTCAATAGATTGAATTTGAGTTAAAATTTGACTTTGTAAATTTTCACTCAAAAGGGATTCTCCAGATTTTGCAGGCTGTACAACATGCATCTATTCTGCCTAACTGGGTTCATCAAGCACTTTCCAAACAAATACAGCACTAAACGGTAAGGAATTTTCATATCAGTCCCCGAGAAAAGAGTTTTGGTTTTTTGCTTTTAAACTTAATTCTCTATAATTACTTTTTTGCACCTGTATCAAATTGGTCAGAGCCAAGATTCACGACTAACCCACTTTTGTGTCTGAGTGGTGCCAGGTGTTCAGTCTGAATTTCATAGAAAAAGTATGTCGATGAGTTCGCTACATGGATGACTAATTTAATCCCCATACATGCCTGAATCTAGTGGATCAAATAAGGAGCTCGGCATCAGCACTGCCTGTGCCCTTATATGTGTGTACGGTAGTGTTTCCCAGAGGGAAGATTTGAGCTGCACACTTCAGGCTAAAGATGAGTTCTCAGCCCTTCACGCTCCCAAGCTGGAAGACTCGGGAAAGCGCCTCTCTCTCCATTTCATTTTCCAGCTTCTCTGTCAAAGACTAGGATAGCTTGACTCTGACCCCAGGACACACCATGGCTTCTAGTCTATTTGTATCTATAATATCAATATTTGTCAGCAGCTAATATTTGGATCTCGCATCTGCTGCTTTTCACAGCTTCGAAGGGAGAAGGGCGTATTTACTCAGCACCCTTAAACCAAATGGTTTGTTCTGGAAAAAATAAGATTCTGGGCTCTGATGTTTGCTACTAGGCCAGGACATTCTTGCTTTAAGAGTTCCAGATAAATATTTGTCCTGATTTTTAGGGAAACAAACAATAACAGCTCCAGGTTAACACCAAAGCGGGGGGGGGGGGGGGGGGGGGCGGGGGGAGGCAAATTGTGACTGTTTGGCAAAGAGAATTGAGATACAGGTACCAGACATTCCACTCAAATGAAATGAAGACTTGAAGACCAATTCAGAGAAGGTCAGGGAGTAGAGGAGCCAGAGAAATTATTTATAAGGCAGGATAATAGAGTCTGGGCCTGCAGGATCATGGAAGAATTAAAGGGTAGAGATACAAAGCTTCCAGAGCCCAGCTAAATGTGAACCTCACAAGGAGGAAGCAGGGCACGGGGCGGGGCAGAGGGAGGCAGAGAAACTGATGGGGAACTGTGCAGAAAGGTCTGAGGGTGGTGCATTGCCAAGGGGTGGGCACACAACTTTATTTGCTGTGTGATGTTTTCTGAGACTCCTTCAAGAGCTCATTTACAATTTTAATTTAGAATGCCTTTAAATAGCTCCAAGACAGGATCATTAACTGGAAGTTATTATAAAATAAAAACAAAACAACAACACAGCTAAGGAGTGGGAGTCCTTGTACCATAATCAAAAAAGACCCGAGCTACATTTCCAAATCCTGTCCCCACAGACAGAGAGGATTTTAATGATAGTGTTTCCATAAAAGCCGGACTGAAGGCAATCTCCACCCAGACGAAAGTGTGCAGGGAAATCACAACACTGCTTCCAAATCTAAGCCTTTCTTTAAAGTGCAAAATTACATGCTGTGGCAAGGGTTTGTGTAAATCTTAAAGTAAAGGAACAAGCTAAAAGCAGAGCGTGAGGAAAATTCAAAAGAAGGCGAAGGGAGGTCTGAAAAGCATCAGAATCAAAATGGAGTCGCTTTTGTCTGGCTGTTACTAGCTTTCAAGGTCTGGGCTGGATGTTTCCAGTTTCTTGGTGTCTTATTCAAGAACAAAATTAAGTGCACACAGATTGCAACAAAGCAAGAGTAGTTTATTCATAGCAAAGCGTAGGACAGATCAGAAAGAAACACTCGGTCAAGAGCAACAGTGAGTATGGGAGTCAGGGTACTCAAGGGCCCTGGCTATTATCTGGAGTTTGCTTTTATAGAGTTCAAGAAAGGGAGGAGTTTAAACACTAAGGGGCATCAGGAGCCGCTCAGGTTGGTCGACAGGCTTGGGCTATACAAACCTGTGCTCACTGCATATGCCCCTTATTGAAATACATCTGATTTTCATCATATGCATACCTAATTATTCACGGGAAGGAGATGGTAAAATAGGGGATTATCCTTAAAAGTTTGTTCAGAGGACAGTTTACCTTAATGCATATGCATCTGAAACCCAACTAGGCCAGATCAGCCCTCTTACCCTCATACATGTATATATTTTGCAAACGCCTTTGAAAAGAAAGTGTCTATGTTTGGTGATTGGTAAGGAGAGAAGAAATCTTCAACTGTTTACAGAGGAGTGTGTACGCAGTTCCACACATGTGGGGGTGGTAGGTGGCTAGGTGCATCAAGTGAAGGGAATCTGTCTATGGTGCAAGCCAAGTGGAGTCCCAGATTACTAAACTATTCCCTATGCTTGCTTGTATCAAAGCACTGACAACACCAACAAATAATAATGAGATTTTGAAGGAGAGATTCTCGGGATGTATGTTCAAAAACCAAAGTTGTCACAAATACTTCTGGCAGAAATACAATCTTGCATAAAGGCCCCTATAAACCTACACAGAAAATACTTCAAGGACACCTGTGCACCTGTGTAACCACTAAGTGTGTCTGTCCTTGGGCCTATGCCATCCATGTGATTGATGGGTGCTGTCTGAGTTACAGTTACCAAGCAGTTTGTGCAGATTCCGCATTTTGCCTTTTAAAAACTCCTGCCTGCCTCAGCTTCTTTACCCACAACTATGGCTTTTGTGGCCTACGCAGGACTCATTGTAATGATCGATGCTTATTCACCAATGGATATCATGATTGCTTCAAGTCTGTCTGCTTGTTATTTAGATTGACAGGTGGAATACAGACAAACCAGAGTTTTATTACTACATATTCTACCAGGTCTTGGAAGCATGTATGCTGTGGACCCAGTGATTCCTGAGACATGGAGAGTCACTGTAAACAAACTACAGGGGAAAACATCACACTCTGCTAAGTGAGCAGGCAGATTCACTGCTCCAGGTTACCATATGTGAGAAGTATGCAGAGCCCCATAACCTTCAATGGTCAGTGAATGGTCTAAGTCGTAGGGTCCGTTGACATTGAAGTTGGCTGGTGGTTCTGGGTAGTTTAGGGGATAATGAATGTTAGATTTTACAGCAGAGCCCATGCATAATTTCATGTTCAGGATGATGCTAGGGAAGTGATTGCAGTCATACGAAGAGGTGTAAACAAACCACCTCGTGGTAAACATCTCAGCCCCCGAATCAGCAAGGTCCATTATTTAAATAGAAAACAGCAGTAGTAAAATGATATTGATGACTCTGGCTCTTTATGTTGTGGAATCATCTAGACGCTCCTTAATCTATGGCCTAAGAAACGTATTGGAATTAAGTGATGCTACATCTCCTATAAGATCGCTTGAGGCAGCTGCATCTTTAATGAGGTTGATTAGAGAAGAGGAATAGATAGCTTTGACATCAAAAGGCATCTCAACAAATGTGGAACAACTGTATTCATTTAATTTAATTTAACCAATGGTGCTATTTATACCCTGACCTCTTTCACAAAGGATTTAAGAATTGAGCTATCTTGAAGGGCTAAAGGTGTAGGTACTCATGAAGGTCTCAGATTAATATCTAGAACATATAACGTGTCCAGATAATTTTCAATTATCAACACATTAATCTAAGCTTGAAAGGGGGCTTTTAAAATACACTGAAATATCAACTAACTTTAAACCTATGTCCTCAAAAAGCAATTTTGTCCTTGAAGGGCTGTACAATCAACCCACTGTTCTTTAAAAGAGGGGGGAAAAAGTAACTTGCTGCTGTTGCTCTGGTCATTTTATCTATCACCTTACCATTCTACTCCTTAAGATTATACAGAATAAAGTGTGTGTGTGTGTGTGTGTGTGTGTGTGTGTGTGTGTGTGTGTGTGTGTGAATATGTCTCTGGGTGTGTGCTTCTGTCTGTCTCTCTGTTTGTATCTGGGTGTGTGAGTATATGTGTGTCTCTGTGTGTATATGTGAGCATGTATGTGTCTGTCTCTTTGTGTGTGTGTGTCTGTGTGTCTGTCTGTATGTGTCTGTGTGTCTGTATGAGTACGTGTGCATGTCTGTGTGTGTGTGTGTCTATGTGTGTGTGTGATTGTGTAAGTATGTGTTTGTGTGTGTGAGTATGTGTGTGTATGTCTGTATATGTGTGTATGTCTTCTGTGTGTGTGTATTCATATGTGTGTGTGTTTGAACCTTATACTCAGTACAACAATGACTTGAAAAAAAAAAACATTCACCTTAATTAAACCTAGAAAACAAATGGGCAAATTCAATGAGGATGAGGCTTTTTTTTAATGTAAATTTTTATTAGATATTTTCTTAATTTACATTTCAAATGCTATCCCAAAAGTCCCCTATACCCTCCTCCTGCCCTCCTCCTCTACCTACCCACTCCCACTTCTTGGCCCTGGCGTTCCCCTGTACTGGGGCATATAAAGTTTGCAAGACCAAGGGGCCTCTCTTCCCAATGATGGCCTAAAGTGGACGAGGCTTTTTTAATCAGTGTGTTTCAAAACTAAGAATTTCAAATCAGAGCTTCTTTATAGACTCCTCATCCTTCATTCCTGTAACAACAAACTGGCTTAGCTGAGAATATTAATAAAATTTTATCCCACAAACTTTTGATCCAAATCTATCCTGTCTACAAGAAATGCAGAGACAGAGAGGGCATGGACCAGAGACTGAGGAAAGGCCAACCAACCGGTGCACCTTGAAACCCATCCCACAGGCAAGCACCAATCCCTGACACTATTAATGATGCTCTGTTATGCTTATAGACAGGAGTATAGCATGGTTATCCTCTGAGAGGCTCCACCCAGCAGCTGATTCAGACAGATGCAGAGACTCACAGCCAAACAGTGGATGGAGCTCGGGGACTCTTATGGAGGAATACGAGGAATGATTGAGGCCCCTAAGGAGATAGGAATGCCAGAGAAAGACCAACAGAGTCAACTAACCTGGACCCTTGGGACTTTCAGAGTCTGCCCCACCAACCAAAGAGTCTATATGGGCTGGACCTAGGCCTTCCCACACTTATGTAGCAGATATCCAGCGTGATCTTCATGTGGGTCTCAAACAACTGGAGCAGAGGCTATCCCAAAAGCTATTGCTGGTACATGGGATATGTTCTTCTAGCTGGGCTGCCTTATCTGACCTCACAGAGACTTGATGTGCCAGGGTGGGAGGATATCCACCCATCCTCAGCCAGAGAAGAAGGGGAGGGGGAGTAGGGGAAGGATTGTGAGAGAGGGTGACTGGCAGTGAGTGGAATGTAATGTGAATAAGTAAAAAAAATAAATAAACAATAATAACAAAAATAAAATAAAATAAAATTTTACGAGAAGGAAAGGATAATCTTTAAAACAACGGACCTCAAAAATCTCTTTGCTTTTTTAGATTAAAGGATGATGACAAAGAGATATATTTCTACTAAATTATTCCAGCATTCTATAAACATGGTGAGGATACAAATATGCCTACAGTTTTCTATTATTATGGGTTGACACCCCAAATCTGAAACTAAAAATTAATATCCATTTTCTCTGCCACCAGCTTACCACTGGAAGAATTCCAGAGCCATTGCTCACCTGAAAAGATAAGTGACTAGCTGTAATCTCAATCGTATATACATGATTTATAAGGATAGTACTTTCCACAGGGTTTAGTGTTATCCTTTATCATTCAAGGTCTAGATTTTACAATAGTAGGGAGCAATAAAACAAATTAGTGTAGGCTCCTGAGAGAGAAAAGTCACCAATGGACTTTAGTAGCAGACCCTGCAGGCCCAATACCAACCTTCCAGGCAAAATGTCTACTGGTACAAGAGTGGATTGGCTATTATGGGGGTAACCGTCCCTTTCTGATTGGATTTGCTCCACAGCAAGGGACATATGCCTAGTATTGTAAACCTGGCTAAACTCCATAGCTCTGAGGGGGTTGGTTCATAAACCTTAGGGAAATTGAGTACTGTTTCTAAATGGCCCTGTCAAACTGCCTTCTAACTATTTATGTTTGTACCCACAAATCTGCGTGCTTCTTTCAGCCTTGGTCAGAGAAACCTCTATCAGCACTGGGCCGCCATCAATACAGATTCATAACTGGTCAAAATGCTGAGACTAAATAACCGGTGCATTCTCAGCCTTAAATGGGACCATTGTCTGAGTCACCTCCCTCTCAGGGAACATTGAGAAAGAGTTGGGGATGGGAAGAATGCACAGGCTGAGGGATGATGGGGAAAACAAGTGTGAAATGCAATATTCTGGATATGACATGGCCATTGCATTCCCGAATTCCAAAGCAGCTATGATTATCGGCAAAACCTATACAAGTTCAAGCTGCTCAGCATTCTAGTATGGGTAGGTGAGGGGCTCATGAGACCATGACCCTGGCTGAGGAGTTATTAGCAGCTGATAGCTGTTTGAGAGGGGAGAATCATTTTTAAAGGGGTGTGGCTGCTGGTAGACTTCCCATACTCTGGCAGATACACTACACCCGCATGCATTCTAATTAGAGATATAGAAAAGAGCTTTATGAAATCAAGACCTACCTTGGAAACCATAAGAAAGAATGCAGGAGAGTTTCCTTGAGGAAAATGCATTTTCTTTCTTAACTTTTTGCCAGTAGAATTATTTCCAGAAGTAGAGTTACATCTAAGACTCAATTACTTGCATTTTAGCTCAGACCCCATCTTCTCTCCTGACCTGGTTGAATCGAGAGTAGACAGCTGGCTCCTTCTTAATTCCCTCAGTCTTAATGCCTGAGACAGCAGAACAGTAAGGGTGTTGGAACAAGGTGATGTTCCTGATCAAGGGCTCTGACCACAGCATTCCAAATGCTCAGCAGAGACTGGGAACAATCCACAGGAACAGGGATGTTGAAAAACAAAAAGGATGCAGGGGGCGGAGGAAGAGGAGAAGGAGCAGGAAGATGATGACATAAACACAGGCCTACAAAGAAGGAGGCAAGCAGAAATCACAGCAGACATAATTTGACTAAGCTGTTTCCGGTGGGTTCCAATTCCTTGTTCTGGCTGTTCCTGTTGCGTTAGATGTATTTCATCACAATCGCACTTCATTTCTGTCAATGTACACTGCAAATAACTGAGCTTAGTTGGAAACAGATCACACTCGGAGGCTGAAATATCCAAGGTTTTATTTTCTTGGATTAAAGACTTTCCAAGGGAGCAGTCCAGGGTAAGAGTCACTCATTCAGGGCCACCCAGGATGACTTCCACTTAGATCGTATGTGACCTCTGTTGGCAAAGCCATTTCAACTGGCAAAGAGACTCCTTACATACAAGTACTTCAAGCATCAGGGGAAAAGAGCAACTAGAAGCTTCAACCCTCTTGTTTTCTACTTCCATTATCTCTGTTTACCTCTCTGAGTAGCTGGGTACGCATATGGCTCTACCAACCTGCAAAGGAGTCTTCGACATGCAATCTTCCAGCCCCATCATGTTCAGTGTTCTGTTACTGAGGAAGATAGGAAGAATGGTCACTGGAATGTAGCAGACTCTATATGTGCTAGTGTTGATTTCAAAATGGGCTGAATTGAGAACTGTATCTTAATAAAGCATATTTCTAACCATGATGCTGAAGACATTTGCAGAAGCAGCTAATTGAAGGTGGGGGGAAATGTCCAAAAGATTTGGGGCATGTTCTTGGGGAGTAACTTCTGTCCTAGGAACCCCCTCTGTCCCCTTTTCCTCTATTTCCTGGATACCACAAGGTTGACAACTTTCTGTTCCATATCCTTTTGTGGTGATGTTCCCATCTGGGCCTCATGATGCCCCAGAAACAAAGGAACCAACTATCTAGTCTAAAACCTCTGAACCTGTGAGTGGAAGTAAACCTATCTTCTTTGTAACATGTTTCTCTTGGGTGTTCTATCACAGTGACAACAAAAACAAAACAACAAAGCTAGTATGCTTTTTTTTTTCCAGCTATGGACACAGACCTATATGCACATGGTACAGAATCCATGCACTGACTTTGTATAACTCAAAGCCCAGAGTATGTGGAACCAAAAGATTGGTAATTAGTTCCATCAGACCAGATAAGTGGTGTTAGTACAAAGAGTAAGGAAACTGAAAAAAAAAAAAAAAAGGAACTTTCTGCTTGTGTAGTGCGTGGGTGAAAGGAGAGAAAAATCAGCAGTCAGAATTCCCCAACCACAATCCAATTCTGCAAGGTGGAAATGGCACATCCATGTCACATCAGGGTTATGGCAAAGGGAGGTTTATGGATGATGCCTTTGGCAACCCAAGGTTCCAGGCATCATGATAGATTGGCTTGTTCATCATCCTGTCCAATGGCCCCTGACACTGATTCTGCAGGAGGCCTGTTGCTGCATCTTGCACAACCACCCCTTAGAAACCAGGGTTTCTTTTCTAGGAGTTGGCCAGCTTTAGAAACCCACTCTGCTTTGGGATTAAGGGTCTGGAAGCTACCTTCAGTATCATTCTTGTTGCTAGCTAAATTAGGACAGACTCGGGGTTCCTTTGGCTGCACAGTTCTTTCTGAAATTAGTCAAATGTGCCATTGGCAACCTCCTTTGATGTCTTTACCATCAAGTACCTTTGAGCCTAAGGCTTTGTCCCACCCTCCAACCTCTGTATCACATCCATTCCTAAGTCCTGGGGGAAAAGGGTACTTACTCTAACACCAACTAGGGCCTCAAACTAGAAGACAGAAATCAGACTCCTAACATACTAATGATCCACCACCTTGTTTTGGCCATATTTTCCTTGGGATAATATATTCTGAGCTGCTGTAATAAGAGCAATTAGGTTTAACTCAACCAGATGTAAAAATACTGGACTTTACTACCCTTGACTCAGCCAACTGGGTGCATCAACCACACTCCAGGGCAGACCTGGTACTTAGGAGTAGATGGCCAACACAAAGCAGACCTTCATGTTTATTGGTGGCTTTTCTCTTTTGTGTTTTTTAAAGAGAGAGAAAGACATGAAGTTAGGTGGGTAGGGATGGGGCAAATCCGAGGAAGAATTGGGAAACAGGAATGAATGAGTTAAAAATATATTGCATGAAATTCTCAAAGAATAACTAAGTAAATAAAAACCCAAACCAATATTGGACTTTAAAGACATACATCGCATACTTTAGGCAGAATGCAGCCAAATGAGCAGAACCATTTTCTTCTTGTCTCTGGTGAATTGGGTAATTCTAATCTGAAGTCATCTTTTGCTTAGAAGGCAGGCAGCACACTCAAACAGCTGGAATGTTGCCAGTTATCAATCCTATAACAAGATGTCGCCTTTCAAGAAAAGTGGGAATTAAGAAGCTCTTTTTGCAATTCTGTCCAATGAGCTTCGTTTTCCCATTTTCCTGAAGGTTGTACAACCCATCTATTGCTTCATCGATTATTAAACTGCCACCAACCCTTACTGCGTTCAGTCATCCAAAAAGAGGGTGCACAATTTTTCTCCTTTACCAGCCAGATTGTCACAGAGTATTCAGCAGATCTGTATTGTGGAGACTGAAAATGGAGTCTTAGTACCCTGAGAGTGAGATGCCTGCTTTCTTACCTGTAGAAGGAGGCCACGCCCACCCCAGATCTCAGCAAGTTCATTCTAATTCAATGACTGGGTGTGGATAGGCCTGTCTGCCTCAGTGGCCTGATGCTACATGTGTCTATGGAGCACTTGAACCTGACTTGTCTGAACTGAAATGTGAGAGAGGTGTGACATGTACATCACACTTTAAAGATTTACAAAAAAAAAAAAATGCAAAATGACTATTCGACTTACACTATAATCCACGAATATATCTGATCAGATTTTATGATTGACATTTTGCCTTCTCGGGCTTTTGAGGACTCTCAATGAAACACTATGGTTTACTATTTATGACAGAGAAATACAGAACAAAGCTTTATACCTGACTTTTAAGACATCCTTTATTAAATTTAAATAACTAACATTTTTCTTACTATCCAAGGATTATCCCAGTGTTATTCTTTTCTTCTCTTCTCTTCTCTTCTCTTCTCTTCTCTTCTCTTCTCTTCTCTTCTCTTCTCTTCTCTTCTCTTCTCTTCTCTTCCCTTCCCTTCCCTTCCCTTCCCTTCCCTTCCCTTCCCTTCCCTTCCCTTCCCTTCCCTTCTCTTCTCTTTTCTTTTCTTTTCTTTTCTTTTCTTTATGGTTTTAGAGCTTTATTGTAGAAAGGCAGGAAGAAAGAAAGTAGAAAGAGAGAGGCCAGCCATGGCCACCTGGAGAGAGGGAGAAAGGGAGAGATAGAAGGGCTAGAGATGAGAGTAAGAAACGTGAGAGCTTAGAGAGCTCTTTTTTTTTTAAAAGAAATTTATTTATTTATTTATTTATTTATTTAATGCCTATGAATACACTGTTGCTATCTTCAGACACACCAGAAGAGGGCATTAGATCCCATTGCAGATGGTTGTAAGCCACCATGTGGTTGCTGAGAATTGAACGCAGGACCTCTGGAAGAGCAGTCAGTGCTCTTACCCACTGAGCCATCTCTCCACACCCCATTATTCTCTTCTTAACTGTCTTACAACTATCACTCCACCTGAGCAGAGATTTTAAGAATAAGTACTAGCCGGGCAGTGGTGGCGCATGCCTTTAATCCCAGCACTTGGGAGGCAGAGGCAGGTGGATTTCTGAGTTGGAGGCCAGCCTGGTCTACAAAATTGAGTTCCAGGACAGCCAAGGCTACACAGAGAAACCCTGTCTAAAAAAGAAGAAGAAGAAGAAGAAGAAGAAGAAGAAGAAGAAGAAGAAGAAGAAGAAGGAGGAGGAGGAGGAGGAGGAGGAGGAGGAGGAGGAGGAGGAGGAGGAGGAGGAGGAGGAGAAGAGGAATAAGAAGAGGAATAAGAAGAAGAGGAATAAGAAGAAGAGGAAGAAGAAGAAGAGGAAGAAGAAGAGGAAGAAGAAGAAGAAGAAGAAGAAGAAGAAGAAGAAGAAGAAGAAGAAGAAGAAGAAGAAGAAGAAGAAGAAGAAGAAGAAGAAGAAGAAGAAGAAGAAGAAGAAGAAGAAGAAGAAGAAGAAGTAAGTACTATGCCCTCCAACCTCCTCTGCTTGGCAGAAATACCCTTCAGTGAATAAATAACCTTCAGTCTTGGTAGAGAATAAATGCTTTGTAAAAGGACACCAATAACATATCAGAAAGAAATAAGGCTTAAAAAGAAGTGATTAGGGAAATGTTTATTTTTAGGTGAAAAGTTCCAAGATTCTGCCATTCAGTCTGAGATGTATAATTCTTTAGGATTTTGGGACGTGCTGACTAAGTGCATGTAAGTGGTCCAAGCTCTTAGATTAGTAGTTGTAAAGCTAAGGGCAGAACTAGATCATCAACAATGCCGCCTTCAGCCTTCTGAATTATGGCATTAAAGCTAAAGACTTCACATTGCAAATCTCCTGCCTGGGAATGAAGTCTCCAGACACTGCTCATACTTGACTCCCATCTTTGACATCTTATGATCCACTAGAACATGCCAGCTTCTCATTCATGGTTATCAGATATCTGAACACTGCTCAAGGGCTAGAGTGGAATCCCTTGGGTGTTTGGCTTTCTGGACACAGAAGCTGCTAAAATGATCAATGTGAATTCTTCATTCAGGTTTGGGATTAGCTCTAGAGAACCCTCCTGAGATAAGTGCCATCCTCACGGCCTTCTACAGTTTCAACGGCTTTCACTGTGTGTGATGATACCCTTCGCTCTCTTTCATCGTTTTCTTCCTACTCGATCATCCAAAAACATGCAAAGGTAATTTTGAAATTTTAAAACATCTCCTGGGGGCCTAGGATTAGAATGGTTTCATATTCTGTATTCAAAAGGACAGAGGTAGGTGGCAGTTGCTGTTGAGCGAATATCAAGAAATGGCAGCTATAATGTTAGATGCAGTTCAGTCCTACAGCTTAACCTAACTGAATCTTTGGTCTTGAAAAGTTTCCAGGCCATTCTGGGTTTCTGCTTTCTGGAGCTGTCTTTGTGTTTTGGAGAGTGGTTGGAAGAATAGAGAGCAAAGCGAAAACTATGTCCTTCTACTCAAAGAGCTGGTAGGGGCAGGTTTGCTTAAACATCAAGTATAGTTTTACCAGGTTTAAGATGAAATACCGGCTGCATGCAATGCTCAGGTTTTTCTTATTCCTTGTGGTCGAAGTTGTTAGAAGTGGGATATTAACTGCACCAAAACCACTTTCACTTCTAGATAAAATACCAACAGAAATGTAGAGCCAAGAAAAGGTCAAGTTTCATTTTAGTCATTGTCTGGAAAAAAAAATCACTATTAATGGTCAAAAGAGTTGTTCTAAAATTTGAGCTGACACCACATCTCCTCCAGAGTATGTGACACAGTGGTCTGGGCCTTAACCTCGGGGTCTCTGATTCAGTAAGACTGCAGTGGGGCTCGAGGATTCACGTCTCTAATAAATGTACAGGTGACACGGATACTATGGGCCTGAGAAACCTCACTTTGAGAGCTTCACTCTTTGGATACCATGGGGGAAAGACCATGATGGCTTTTCTTGTTCAGTTTGATGTCGGCAGCCAAAGTGCTTTTAGCGGAGAAATATCCAATTTGCAATCAAAGTCTGCATCAGACCCCTGACCTACCTGTCTATCTCCTAGTTTGCCTGCTCTGGGGAAGCTGCTCCGGGAGATACTGTTTCAATCAATTATAAGTAAGTGCAATGTATTCATGGCTATCTTAGAGGAAATGGCCTTGAAATCAGACTCTCCCTGGCAAACTTCATTAAAGAGAACAGAGAACTTTTATGTGATTTTTTTTTCCTCTAGCTGGTATACTGACAGAAACCTTAGCTTTTATTCTCATCCAATGGTGGTATCTAAGAAGCAACCCCCACAAACTCCGCATGGATTCAGGTAGTGATGTTAATTAGGTTGAGTCACAAAGCTGAGGTGAAGCTAAACTGGATGATTTGTGCATCACAAGAAAATGAGCTATGCTCCCTGAATGCCTATTTTCTCTAGCATATCATAATAGAAGTGTGCATCTCACATACAGGGTCCTGCCTAGGTCTGTTCTTTACTATAGAAGCAATGAATAAATGAATAAAAATATGTGCATGCCAATGTCTGGTATGGTTTGTCACATGAGCCAAATAAAACTGCTGAGGTAAGGTCTATACCATAGCTGGCCAAACCTCAACTTCTGTGTTTTGCACAGCTGTCAACACTTTGTGAGGGAAGCACCAGTTGTGGCAACTACTCAGGCCACAGAAACATTTCCAGTGGCTGCATCGAATGCTTGTAGCAAGGTTCAGTCTTCCTGGTAACAGAGGAGACAAGACCAATCAGAACAAAGCGTCTCCCTGAGACAGTGACTGGGGCAAGAGGAAGTCAGGTGACTTAGGCAGAGTCACTAAATCTCCTCTGTGATATTTAAGCCAGTGATTGCAGGAGATGCCATTCCCCTTCCGTTGTCCTTACTTTACACACTGAGTGTTAACACAATCAGGTACCAATTAGGTAGCAAATCAGTAACAGATATATTGATACGAAAGAGAAGAGTTGAGGAAATGAGCGAAGATGGCGAAAAATGATAAGTGTGATTAGAGACAAACCCCTCTGTCTATTTCCTGGATCTAGAGTGAAGCTTCCAGACACCCTTGTCATTTAATCTGAGCCCACAACAGAATCACAGTCTGAATCATATGAACAAAGCTGAGTACTGTGTTAGGTCTCACCCACTAGAAACCCTTTATACTTGAGCTTCCAGACTTTTTCTTTTCCCATGCTTTCTGGGCTTGCTGTCAACACATATGGGAATCTTTAAAGCTATGAATTGAAGACCCCAGAACCCCGCTGCCCCCAATGGAAGAAACCTACATTTTCATTTCAAGGGACCCTGTCAACTGATCCAGACTACTCATCTTACACTTCCCATCAGCTAAAAACAATTGTCTACCATGCATAGTCATTAAGTATTTTAAATTCTATTTGTTACACCAGTCAGAATTGTCCTAATAAAGAAATTATTTAGCGTGCAAATACCACTGAAAGTACAGTGCTCTAAGCTACCCTCTAAGAGCTGGGGTCAGAGGAAAACAGAAGCGGCTTGAAGACTGATCCCTGCAGCACTTTGATATTTAAAATCTAGGAATGAGAAAAGAAACTAGCAAAGGAGTCCCAGAAGAAACATCTATGTGTAAAAAGGAGAAATAAAGAAAGCTTCGATGTTAAAACAACAAAAATAGAAGTCCCGGAGAAGAGATAACCACTGTGCTCTACACAGTGCTGCAGGGTCCTTTGGTTCTGGGTTGCAGTTTTCAATTCTGAGATGCTTCCGTGTTCTACCTACAAGTATCCTGTTCTCTTAAAATTATGTGAGTTGGACGGTTAATGTGGACCAAGAACTCTTGATTGTGGTAGGATTCCTCTCACATGGTCTCCAGCAACTCCTGCTCCCTAGCCTTCATGTCCTTGATAATCTTCCCCCTCTCCCTTGACTGTGCACTGAAATCACTGCTGTATTTCTAATACACTGTGGCAGAAGTGACACAATGTCTCCAAAGTTGGATTAAGAAAGCATCACCACTCTCACTATGAGTACAGCTCTAACACTCTCTATTGGGTCATTCATTCTGGAGTAAGGCATGGCTGTGATACAAGCAAGCTTTGCGTAGAGGCTTCTGTGATACTGGACCTAGATTTGTCAAGAACATATAAGTAATCTTCAAATGGATCTATCATCATCCCAGTTGTTCCTTTGAAAGAGATCTCATCCACAGCCCACAACTTGATGAAAGACATTAAACTAAAATAACCAACTATGTCATATGCAGTTTCTTGATATGTACAAAGAGTGATACGATTTTAATTTTAGTCTCAAATTTACTAGGTAATTTGTTATTCAAGAATAGGTAAGGAATGCCTTAGCTAATACGCTTTTCATGGATAGAGATAAACCTTTCCATTGACTATGCCTGAGGAATAAATACCATGGGAATGCTCACTTGTTTGTTCTAGCCACTCAACCAATATTTTCAAACATTTATTTTAAATTGAATTGTTCTAGACATTGGAAATACCTAGGAAAATGATATAAATTAGTTGTGCGTTAAAAAAAAAAGAATTTTAAAGTTAAGGATAATCCTATAGGGAAAATAAAGATAACTGTGTGGCAGAAAATTGGGCCCTTCTTTTGGGTGGTCAAAGAAAGAGGGCTGAGAAGTGAATGAGGAACGGACACCTGTGAAAACATCTGATGCAGAGGTCTCAAGAAAAGGACACAGTAAAAGTTGGAAAAGAAACTACCAGGTTTGAAAAACTGGGGACAAAATGTGTCTACTGTTTAGGGATCAAAAGGAGGCATGAAAATGCTATCTTTTCCCCACTGGATGGTTTTATCTCCTTTGTCAAAGATCAAGTGACCATTTCTGGGTCAATTCTATTCCATTGATCTACCTGCTTGTCACTGTACCGATACCATGCAGTTTGTAATCACTATTGCTCTGTAGTACAGCTTGAGGTCAGGGATGGTGATTCCCCCAGAAGTTCTTCTATGGTTGGGAATAGTTTTCGATATCCTGGGTTTTTTGTTATTCCAGATGAATCTGGAAATTGTTCTTTCTAACTCTATGAAGAACTGAGTTGGAATTTTGGTGGGGATTGCATTGAATCTGTAGATTGCTTTTGGCAAGATAGCCATTTTTACTATATTAATCCTGCCAATCCATGAGCATAGGAGATCTTTCCATCTTCTGAGATCTTTAATTTCTTTCTGGAGAGACTTGAAGTTCTTGTCATATAGATCTTTCACTTGCTTAGTTAAAGTCACACCAAGATATTTTATATTACTTGTGACTATTGTGAAGGGTTTTGTTTCTCTAATTTATTTCTCAGCCTGTTTATCCTTTGAGTAGAGGAAGGCCACTGAAGCCGAGCAGTGGTGGCGCACACCTTTAATCTCAGCACTTGGGAGGCAGAGGCAGACAGATTTCTGAGTTTGAGGCCAGCCTGGTCTACAGAGTGAGTTCTAGGACAGCCAGGGCTACACAGAGAAACCCTGTCTAAAAAAAAAGAAAAGAAAAGAAAAGAAAAGAAAAGAAAAGAAAAGAAAAGAAAAGAAAAGAAAAAAAGGAAGCCCACTGATTTGTTTGAGTTAATTTTATATCCAGCCACTTTGTTCAAGTTGTTTATCAGGTTTAGGAGTTCTCTGGTGGAATTTTTTTGGGTCACTTAAATATACTATCATATCATCTCCAAATATTTTGACTTCTTCCTTTCCAGTATGTATCCATTTTCCATTTGACCTCCTTTTGTTGTGGTTCAACTGGCAGTTAGCATGTAGAAGAATGCAAATCAATCCATTCTTATCTCCTTGTACAAAGCACAAGTCCAAGTGGATCAAAGACCTCCACATAAAACCAAATACATTGAAACTAATAGAAAAGAAAGTGGGGAAGAGCCTCAGGCACACAGGCACAGGGGGGAAATTTCCTTAACAGAACAATAATAGCTTATGTTCTAAGATCAAGAATTGACAAACGGGACCTCATAAAATTGCAAAGCTTCTGTAAGGCAAAGGACACTGTCAGTAGGACAAAACAGCAACCAACAGATTGGGAAATGATCTTTACCAACCCTACATTCAATAGAGGGCTAATATCCAATATATACAGAGAACTCAAGAAATTAGACTCCAGAGAACCAAATAACCCTATTGAAAAAATGGGGTACAGAGCTAAACAAAAAAATCTCAACTGAGGAATACCAAATGGCCGAGAAGCATCTAAAGAAATGTTCAACATTCTTAGTCATTAGGGAAATGCAAATCAAAAAAAACCTGAGATTTTACCTCATACCAGTCAGAATGGATAAGATCAAAAACTCAGGTGAGAGTAGATGCTGTCAAGGATGTGGAGAAAGAGGGACACTCCTCCATTGTTGGTGGGACTGCAAGCTGGTACAACCATTCTGGAAATCAGTTTGGTGGTTCCTCAGAAAATTGGACATATTACTACCTGAGGACCCAACTATACCACTCCTGGGCATATACCGAAAAGATGCTCCAACATGTAATAAGGACACATGCTCCACTATGTTTATAGCAGCCTCATTTATAATAGCCAGAAGCTGGAAAGAATCTAGATGTCCCTCAACAGAGGAATAGATACAGAAAATGTGGTACATTTACACAATGGAGTACTACTCAACTATTAAAAACAATTAATTCATGAAATTCTTAGGCACATGGATGGAACTAGAAAATATCATCCTGAGTGGGGTAACCCAATCACAAAAGAACACACATGATATGCACTCACTGATAAGTGGATATTAGCCCAGAAACTTGGAATACCCAAGATACAATTCACAAACCACATGAAGCTCAAGAAGAAGGAAGACCACAGTGTGGATACTTCAGTCCTTCTTTGAAGGGGGATCAAAATACCCATGGAAGGAGATACAGAGACAAAGTGTGGAACAGAAACTGAAAGAAAGGACATCCAGAGACTGTCCCTCCTGGGGATCCATCCCATATACAGTTACAAAGCCCAGACACTATTGTGGATGCCAACAGTACTTGCTAACAGGAGGGGCCTGATATGGCTGTCTCCTGAGAGGTTCTTCCAGTGCCTGAAAAATACAGAGGGAGATGCTTGCAGCCATCCATTGGAATGAACACAGGGTCACAAGTGGAGGAGTTAGAGAAAGGACTCAAGGAGCTGAAGGGGTTTGCAGCCCCATAGGAGGAACAACAATATAAATCAACCAGTACCCCTCAGAGCTCCCAGGGACTAAACCACCAACGAAAGAGTACAAATGGAGGGACCCATGGCTCTAGCAGCATATGTAGCAGAGGATGGCCTAGTCGGTCATCAATGAGAGAGGCCCTTGGTCCTGTGAAGGCTCGATGCCCCAGTGTAGGGGAATGCCAGGACAGGGAAGCAGGAGTGGGTGGGTTAGTGAGCAAGGGGTGTTTCTGTTTTCTTCTAAGACAATTAACATTCAAGTGGTAGATGTTAACATAGAAGAAAATGGGGGGGGGGGGGTAAACAAATGGATTCTCTGAGAGCAATCAGGTACATCTGAAAGATGTTGGGATATCTTTCTGGATAGATTGGCCAGGAGTGATCTAGAAAAGAAACTCCCCTCGATCCACCAAAATCCAGAAATATGAAGAGCTAAGGAAAGAGTTATTTTAGTGAGGGAGTCCATAAAAAGGCCTAGAGGCATATATGAGTTTAGATAGTTTGGGAGACTGGAGACCACAGGTATGTGCACAGTAAAGTGAATAGGACAGAGATCTACAAGGTGAAGCTCAAAACCATACCCAGTAGATCTCTACAGACCACACTTAGAAGCTTGGTTTGTATTTGAAGAGTGTCTTGGATGATTGAAGGATTATGTCAGAGACATTAGTTCTCTCAGTATTAAAATCTACAGAATAACGACAAATGTATCATGATGTATTAGCCATCTCCTAAGCTATGTGTGGGGAGAACAATGGGAAAAGACCTCTGGTTCTGAACGGGAACACAGCCAAGAGTAAAATGTAAACATGCACAAAACTCCTCTTTATGGGAGTCAGGAGTCCTGGAAGACTACAGAAGACAAGACTTTTAATTTGCATACCAAAGGAGCAAAAGGCAGGAGCAAAAGAAGACCCCTATTGCAAGCAAGAGTGGATGTGAAAATGTGGATATTTGGTAGGGCTGGCAATGATCAGGAAGTGGGGCTCTTCCGTCTGCATGATGGAGTCCACGCGGAGCAGGGTAAGAAACGAAAGACAACGCTTCAGAGATAGGTTAAGAATTTCAACCATGTAGCTTATAGAGCTCCAGAGGGCTCTATAAGATTTAATGTGAAGAGATTCCACTCATCTTCCAACTATGAACTTTCTCTGAGAACCTTCTATGTCCCATATGTGGTCCAATTTGTGGTGAATCTAAGTCACATTTTGTAGGTAGCCCCACAGTCCTGGAAATCACTAAATAGACCAGGCTGCATTTGAATTGATAGAGATCCACCTGCCTCTGCCTCCTGTGTGCTGGGATTAAAGCCGTGCCCTACAGTGCTCAGCAAAGTAACATTTTATATACTAAACAACAACAACAACAAAAAAAAAAAATAGCCGGGCGTGGTGGTGCACGCCCTTAATCCCAGCACTAGGGAGGCAGAGGCAGGTGGATTTCTGAGTTCAAGGCCAGCCTGGTCTACAAAGTGAGTTCCAGGACAGCCAGGGCTTTACAGAGAAACCCTGTCTCGAAACAAAAAGCAAAAAAACAAAAAAATAGGAGGCTGCAATGAGCAAGATAACACGTGACCCACAGGTAGCATGTGGCAAACTAGAATCAAGCCAATAATCATCTTTGAAATTGGTTTTAAGAAGTTACAAATGGAACATCATGACTGGCAGAGCACTGGTATAATATAAAATGGAAGTGGGGAAAAACACTGAAGGAAGGTTGAATCTGATGGAGGAAGCTCACTCTAATCTGATGGAGGAGACCGTGGTTTGTACTAAATCCTGAGATAATAAGAATGACGACTCTGAAGAAAACAGTAACTCAGAGGGTTGTGGGAGACCAATTTGGTGTCTTGTTTATCATGTGGATTAAGGGGGAGATGATGGAGGAAGAGACACACATGAGGACAGACTCTTAACTGAGTGAAAGCAGGAAAGAGGAAGGAAAAAAAGACGGTTGAAATTCCTGCCAGAGAAACCAAAAGGACTTAGTGACTAATTCAGTACAAAACGAGGGAACAGAGACTGTAAGGAAGACTGTAAGTAAAGAGATGAGTCCTACCATGAAGAGAGATAGAAAAACCAGGAAAATGTCTGAGGGAAATGAATGACAGGAAAGGAAAAATGAGTATTAGCGGTGTGCGTAAGACCAAGATGAGAATCAGTTGCATACGTAAGACAAGGCTAGTGCTGTTGAAAGTGAGCCTGGCTGAAGATTGGGTGGGGTCTTGGCCAAAACTAGTGATCTGGGATTCAAGTGCATAGAGGAGATCAAAAGGCAGACAGGAAGGGAAACATTGCAAACCTTGCCAACTCCTGACATCTTTCCACTGCCTTCACCTCCCTAATTAAATACTGATTTGGTACAACTATCTCATATACTTTCCAAAGCCAGAGGATGGATCCCGACTGTTCTAAGTCGATAAGGGTCATTCCCATCTATTCTAGGAACATGCATGGGACAAAGTCTAGACAGCAAGATTTGGAGAGTCAGCTGAGATTCTATTAAAGACACAGAATAGGAGGTAGGGGGTCATTTTCTCCAGGAATTGAATCCTGTAACTGCCCTGCCACCACTGAGCTCTGGAGTTGGCCTTCTTCAGGCAACAGGGCCCTGGAATGAAAACAGGGGTCAAAAACTTAGAAATTACTCAGATTTAGAAATCTGAAGCAAACCCTAAGAAGTCTAGAGAAGGCTTGGTCAGGAACTAGGAAGACGGAGAAAATCAAGTTAGGCTCTTAATCAAGGTGTTGGCCAAACAGAAGAAGCCAGAGGCTTGGACCAGGCTTACCACAGGCTGAAGTGAAATATCCAAGCAGAGAGAGAAAGAGTTGCACCCAGGAGACAACAACTGGAGATAATAATCCTTTCTCAAAAAGAAGCTCTTGACAAAACTCAGGAGGTGACTTGAGGGTCAGCAAAAAGTGGTTTCTGAACCATTAAACACATTCTCGACTGGAAAACTTCACATTCGTGTCAGCTGGGCGAGCCATTTCAGAACCAGCCTCAATGTGGCTATTATTCACATTCATCCCGCCAGTGTGAAAATACGGCTCGAAATGGACTTTGCTATTTGAAATTAAGTGTGATCACACTCAGCAGCCCAGGGAAGCACTCCCTTTATGAGAGGCTGTGAGCCAGGGGGAGGTGGGGGAGGGCGAGCAGGTTTGTGGAAAGAGAAGGGGCTCTTTCTCTGGGACTTTCCCTCTTCACAGTGCCATTCCCCCTCAGTCCCACTCTCCAGGACTCTTCCTTTCACTTCTGCAATTCTTTCCCCCACCTTCAGCATCCTCTTCTCACTTCTCTCACAGCTACCTCTCGCTTAGAAGAAGTATCTGGCCCCTTGTGACTCCGTGAGCTGTCGGAATTAACTACAATCTATTATTTCCCAATAAATCCCCCACCCCCACACCGCAGCTCTTGACAGGACACAACAGCTGAGAATCCCCAGCAATGGCCTGGCCAAGGTACTAAGAAAGACTGGCTCTGTTCCTAGCTCATCCTGGGTCACAAAGAATCCTCCAATAGGATGCCAGGAGAGTTCAAGAAGAGCTGGTCTCTTCTAAGCGCAGCTCTTTGCTTAACCTGCCTTTGATTTCCCAGGAGTTTCAGGATGAGTGTATGCTAAGAAAAGGCGAGGTGCCCAAAAGACAAGAGTTCAGAAAAAGATGATTAAATTCAACATGGCTAGCAAGTAGGCACTGCTCAACACTTCATAAAAGGTAGACAAATACAAAAATGCTGATCAGAAGAAGTAATATTTGGTTATAATATAGAAGCACAAGTATTTGTGTGTGTGTGTGTATGTGTGTGTGTGTGTGTGTAGGGCAGTTAATACATTCATAAACATTTGCTCCCTTTCTTAGCATTTGTGTCCCTCACTGACGGGCCGTGGCTGGGGGACTTGAGGGTATGTCGAATTGATATAAGTATATAAAAAATTTCCTGGCTAACGATGCTGACACTTCTGCCAAAATTATGTTTATTTGTTAAAACATATACTTCATTCTGTTGTTGCAGAACTAAATCCAACCCCATCGTAACTGGGGAAAGGGTGATTGGGTTTCATGGTGATGTACCAGCTAGTGTCTTGTGGGGGCGTTAAGGTGCCAGCTGCTCCTTGGGCATTCCTTTTTATTTCCAGTCCGTAGACTGTTTTTCCACTCTTTTTTGTGTGAGGCAATTGGGATTAGAGGGGTCTTTGTAAGTGACAGAGGCGGAGATGGCAGCAGCATCTCCCAGATCCCTATGCACAGAGACAGCCTGGAAGGCCAGGCTCAATGCTGGCTTCGTTTGTCACTCCCCTCCGAAAGAAAAGGTCTTCCAAAAGAAGGAGTCTCTGTTGGAAACCTGTAAAGCAAGGGACTTGGGCCTTAGGGCTGATGTTTCCAGAATGCAGTCTGAAAAGCACCAAGCTAGGATCACCTTCAAGGCAGATCAAACAATCCCATGTTGGCAACAGGCCTCTGGAGTTTTCCATGCACCTCTGTCAGGTGGTGGCTGGGGGCATTTTCTAGGGTTTCTGTCTGAGGGCTAAATGAGTTTCGGGGCTCCTCCTTGATTCTTTGAAGGATTTATCATTATTTTTACCCACTTGAAAATTCCAAACTGCCACAAGTGTCCCCTTGACTGGCTGGTTTACCCAGTGCGGCTGGAACAGGGCCAGCCAGATTGTCCTCTGCTGAGTGGGCCACCCAGTCTCCCCTAGAAAGCCTGGCCTCTTCAATTGAGCAACCTCACAGCACAGCGTGCGCATGCACACACACACACACACACACACACACACACACACACACATTGAATAATGTAGGGGGCAGGGTTGTTTGTTTATATTGTTGTCATTTTTGATATTTAAGTTCTGGGCAAAACAAGCACCTACAATGCCCCAGTGAACACTCCCTTTTGTTTTTTTAAGGATAGAGAAAGACAAAGTGGAAAGGAAGCCGCCCTCTCCTCTCTCCCTTCTCCCTCCATCACAGAATCAAAACACTCATTCTATGGACCTTACAGAGGTGGAAGGCTCAAGAAAATTATGCCTTGTCTGTTTCCTGGCTCTGCATGAAAATCCTGGTGCTCAGCAGCTGTTCCGGTTGCTTAGAAAGTCTTTTTTTTTTTTTTTTTTTTTTTTTTTTTTTTTTTTTTTGCTTAGAAAGTCTTGATGCAAGAAGGTCAGGCGTGGGAGTGGGTGGGGCTCACCGGCTGGCAGGGTTGGGGACTGAGAGTTAATATTTTTGTTAGAGAGAGAGAAAAAGAGAGAGAAACAGACACCGAGAGACAGAGGGACAGAGAGACAGAGAAAGATATACAGAGAGACTCAGATAAACACACACAGACACAGAGACAGATAGTAAGATACAAAGACACAAAGACACAGAGAGAGAGAAAGAGAGAGGGAGAGAAAGAGGAAGGAAGGGAGGGAGGGAGGGAGGGAGGGAGGGAGGGAGGGAGGGAGGGAGGGAGGGAGGGAGAAGTCAGGGACAGAGACACACAGATACCAAGATGCAGAGAAAGAGAGAGATAGAGAAAGACTCAGAGATAAACATACACATACAGACACAGAGAAAAAGAGAAACATAGGCAGACAGACAGACATAGACACACACACACAGAGAGAGAGAGAGAGAGAGAGAGAGAGAGAGAGAGAGAGAGAGAGAGAGATCCTATTTCTGAATACTGTTATCAGAAACTGGTTTCAAGCAAACACAACTGGATAGTGTGGTGTGGTGTGTGCGTGAGGAGGTGGGTTGAGGAAAAGAATGTAGAGGCACAATCCACTTAACCTTTAAATCTGTGCTCTCTTTCAACGCAGAAAATGTTTAAAATTTCAGCCAAATGAAAAGCAACCAAATGGTTGAGAAAGCCTTTATGACTAAGAAGGGCTGCAATGGAAAAATGTAAAAAGAGAAGTTAAACCAGCTGGTGCCTTTAATTTGGCTTTCCCTCCTTTCTTACACACCCCCTCCCCCAGCTTAAAACAGGAAAAACGGTCTGCATAAATACCCAGTGTTTTTCCTAGTGTTTAGTCCGAACAGAATTCTTCATGGGGCTCCGTTTACTGCCTCTCCTGGGACTGGGTGTGAAAGAGACATTTCACCCCTGGGTCACAGGTCACCGGCTGCTCCGATTTGTTAGGCAAGCTTCCATCTCTCCTGTATAGGTAGGATTCAGGAATCAGAACTCCGGGCAGAGGTGAGGGGAAGGTCAATAGCTATTTCTTTCCCCTGTCATTTTTATAAGACTATTTCTACTTCTATTCTTTTAACATACCCAGAAACAAACCTCTAAAGCTCTTTTTCAGAGCACACAATACCTTTCTAGTTTCTTAAGTGATGCATGCATTTAATAAACACTACTTAGGTACTGTCGACAACACTAGGCATTGTCTTGAGTGCGTGGGAAACAAAGATGCCTAAAATTAATTCCCAAACACAAGGGCAGATACCGAGACAAATAATTAGGGCACTTATGCTAAGCATGATAAATCCAAGGAACTGGAAAAACCTCTTGCTGCCTAATAGTGAAGGGCAAGGAAGGCTTCCTGGAGGTGGTGGTAATGAAACTGAGTTGTGAGCCAGCAAGGAACACACTAGATTCGAAAAAGAAAGGCTTTTAGACCGTGGTTTCCCTCGAGCTGAAAGAACTGGCTGCAGTATTCTGCTGTGACTAAGATTCCAGGAAACCTTGGAATCTTATGTGAAATGGTCAGACAGGCTAAGGGGGTTCAGAGTTTGAAAGCAGAGAGCCCTGAAAAGAACCATGAAGGATAGAGTAGTTTGTGCTACTGGAAAACGATACTTGTACATCGTTCAAAAGCAGTGGTCCTCAACCGTCCTAATGCTGTGACCCTTTAATACAGTTCCTCAGGTCGTGATGACCCCTAACCATAGATTATCATTCTTTTTGGTCGATGCTTTATAACTGTAGTTTTGCTGCTGTCGTAAATCGTAATGCAAATATCTGATATGCAGGGTGGGGGTCTGGACCCATAGGTTGAGAAATACTGTTCTAGAGTCATTGTCTGGAAAGATAAAAACCAGCCATGGAGAGACAGCCATTTCAGGCAGCACTGATTTAGGGCTGTGAGGAAGGAGCGCTTCAAGAGCTGTGGGGGACTTGTGGAGGGAGACCACAGTGTGGGAGAGGCAGGAGGAATCTCTTCAGGCAGGCTTACAAGGAACACAAGCATAGCTGGGAATAGAGCTATAGAGTTGAGGCAGTCATTGTGAACAGCTTTGACAGTATGCCTCCTGGTCTACTACCCACCTGGGATTTCCCTACTTGGTGGTAGTGTTTCGGTCCAGGATACACAAAGACTTCATAGTTCCCTACCACTCTTCATGTAACCTGGGGGGTGTGGTGGGGGGTAACAAACTGAAAAAGCACGTATTTAACACTGAATTTACAACTGGCCAGATGCAAAAATTGCTTAGATAAAGCTAACACGGACAGCACCAAGCTGATCTGTAGAAAAACAATTAAGAACATAGCGCAAGAGAGGGACAGTACAGTGGACAGATGGACGGATGGATGGGGATGACAAAGGTACCCTTTGTGGTACTCTTAAAATGAATGATCTCTGAAGGTGTCCCAAGTAGGGAAGGGGGATCATCAGGCATTTTCAGTGTTAAATCCTGTTTTAGGAAGTTGGTGGGAAGACCAAAGATACCTGCTAAAGAGATTACATTTAACCTCTAGAAACACTATAGAATTTTGAGAGTTTTCAGGTTCCTGTTTCCATATAAATTCAAAGTATAAACGCCAAAGCACACAGAATCCCCTCAAAGTAAATCTGAAACACTCATGAGTTTTCACGTTACTCTGGTGGCACTTAAAGAATATAGTAATTTGGGCAAAGTTTGGTAGAAATATCCAGTAGTCCAAATGACTTCCAAGATGCACAGTAATATGACAAGAAACTGTGTTTACTAAATATCAAGTCTGTAAGCCTCTGTCATCTTTATAATGATTTAGCCAATTGGTTTTTCATTCTTAGTTTTACCTGTATTAGATACATCATATGCTAGCTGTGTTTTTATAGTCTATATTTTACTATGCTTTGACATCTTAGGGCTTTGCAGACCAGAAAAAAAATGAATTCATTATTTTTTTTAAAATACTAAACAGCCTGATTTTTTAGCAAAAATTTTAATGTACAAACCAGCTAATGGAGACTCCATGACCATGACCCATGTGCCTCTTGATATCATGGGTCCCAAATGCTACCCTCTTCCTGAAACCTAGAGCCTTCTAGAAGAATCCAATCTGACTGCCTGTCTTACACACCAATTCCTATGAAAAGGGAAATAAGGCTGCTGCCCCAGCTTTTCAAACCTCCCGAAAAACCCCAGGACTTCCCCATGTGGCTCCAGGCAGAGCATACCTGATCTTGAGAAATATAAGCAATAAACTCATCCCGCAAGGGCACTCACCTCTGCCACTTTACCATAACTTACAACAATTAAAGCTCATGTATATTTTATTTTGAGACACAGGCCACGGACTGCACTCAGGATCGCGAGCAAGCTAGGCACAGAGTCTACCACTGAGCTAAATCCCTAGGCCTTCCCAGGCAAATTTGAAAAACTGTCTGACAAGAAAGTCAATAAATATCTTTATTGGGTATGGAAATATCCAATAATGAGTAAGGAAATATCTCTACTCAAAGTATGTCTCCTTTACCAATATTAAAGCCATAGCTCCTGTGGTCCAAGACCATCACAGTCTCTGGGTACCGTTTGTGAGAAACTGGGGCTCAGAGTAACTCACACATTGCAAAACAATACCCAGAAATTATGGCCTGTCAGACAGTGCTGTTTCTTGATTCCATTGATCTACCTGTCTGTCACTGTACCAGTACCATGCAGTTTTTATGACAATTGCTCTGTAGTACAGCTTAATGTCAGGCATGGTGATTCCACCAGAGGCTCTTTTATTGTTGAGAATAGTTTTTGCTATCCTAGGTTTTTTTTATGATTCCAGATGAATTTGCAAATTGCCCTTTCTATCTCAGAGAAGAATTGAGTTGGAATTTTGATTCCAGAAGAAATGAGGCTAGGTCTCTTGCCCAGCCAATGCACCTATTTTACTGTATCTCTCTGGGTTAAATGCTACTTTTGTTTGCCAGGGTGGATTAACTGTTCCAATAAAGAACTGTAAATTTCAATTATGTAAGATAATAAAAACATATTCCTCAGTCACTAAGAACACAGTGCAGGTGTTCACAGTTGGACAGCTGTCCCGGCTGCCTCCATAACTCAGAAAACAGATCCTTTACTTGTGACGCTGCCATTTTGAAAACATGCTTCCCAAGGTTGCTAGAAAACCAGGAAAACTGTGGAAACATTAAGACATAGACTCAAGTGTCAACTGGGTATTCTATGTATGCTCTGATGACCAGATACAGTCACTTGATACACAACCCCAACACACACACACACACACACACACAGAAGAGGGAAGGAAGATACAATGGGCTAGGAAATGAGGTCTCTGCCAAGCTATGTCCCACAAATTCTTCTCAAGGAAAGAGAGCTAAACTCTAGCATTCACCCAAGCTTTCCAAACAGATCAAGCTGTACCCAGGCTTACAGTCTAAGGGTGAGGTGACTTTGGGCTGGTCATATGATCATGTAAATCAATGGATCTTAATCTACTGGGGAACGTGAATCTGATAAAATGTGGGAAATTATCATCTCCACAATTACGAAAGATATTTTGTCGGTGTCCTGCTTTGTTATCACCGCATCGATTTCCCATGATAACCTGAGTGATGTCTGAAGATTCTGCTTTGTTTACTCGCTTCTTCCTAAAGAGTTGTCCGTGGATACCACCCCAAACCTTCTAAGGGCAGGCAAGTCCATGCGTGAACTGGCTCTACCCACCTGTCATTTTGTGGCTGCTTGGCTTTTTGTGTTCCCTCCCAACTGGCCTCTCTTTGTCTCCTCACTTGGCCTTTGCATATCCCACAACTGATTCCTCCTCATCCTTTCTAATCTGCATTCGGATCTCAGCTCAGTTGTTGTCTTATAAAAAGCCTTAACCAGAAAACAAAGTAAATCATATTTCTTATATTTTTCTCAAAGTCCCCTTATAAGCATCTTTCTTAACATTTGTCACGGGTTGTCATCAGCTGTCTGTGTGAGGATAAGGTGTGCCGCAGTCTCATTCCAACTAGAAGGTCCTTCTGGGTAAAAATTTAGGCTGCCTGAGCCACTGTTAAGCGCCCGGCTTAGTTTGGCTGATAAGAAAGGGCACTCGTATTTATGTAAGACATGACTAATCGAATACCAATGCTTCACACTCTCTTGCAGTGCTGATGGAGAGAAAAGCAACAGCCGAATCACTTTCTCATTCTGGGGAATGAATGTGGCTAGAATGAATGGGCCAGGGATTGGTCACAGGCAGTGACTTCCCTTTCGAGGTGTCACCTTGTCCCTGAGTTCATTTCCAATCCGTTCGGAGAATGAAGCAGGGAAGTATTCTGCCATTCTTTTCTATTATTGTAAGGAGAGGTGTCCATGCATGGACTAAGGCCCGCTGAAGGGAAGACCGCTTACTGAACACATTGATTGGTAAATTCTAAAACTGAAGAGATCGATATCCAGACATAATTTAAAGGTTTCTTCACAACACTCAGTTGCATTATCTCAGTAGTCTTAGTGCTTTCAAAATACTGTGAAACAAACCTCACCCCGCAGGTTTGGCATTTTCTAGAAAAGATAAAGCTAATAGATTATGACGTAGTCTGGAAGGGCTCAAGTTGACCCAGGTTGTTAGTCCTCTAGGGGAGAACGAGACATTAGACAGTGTGCCTCATATGTTAGCAAAGTCCATGACTATCCAAAGAGTCTCTCCATGGGGTTGGATTTTACAATCTTATCAGTCTGGGACTCCAGATGTCCTTCGGCAAATGACCAGGGATTGAAGAGAAAGGCCTAGAAGAAGCCTGTCTTCCCTCTAATGCGGGTTCATTTTATCCCTGTATGGAACTTCCTCGGTCAAACAGATCTGAAAAGGAACACAGAAAATGGACAAGGGACAGAACCACACCTGACCTACAGTCAGTAAGCGGAGCAACATATCAGTGCTTCTCTAAGGTGATGAAGATGGGGGGGGGGGGCATTTGTTACCGTAACATAACCCTGACTGGTACACTCTATTCAATGGACAATAAATACGTCTAGTTGAACTCACATTCTGAGTCAGAGAACCTGAGTGACAGAAGAGTCCAAGTCCACTTGAGCAGGTAACCCCTCATTTTTATCCAATGAACCAGTGGTTTCCAACCTTCCTAAGGCAGTTCTTCATGTTGTGGTGACCCCCCCACCCCACCCCCACCAACCATAAAATTACTTCACTGCTACTTCATAACTGCAATTTTGCTACTGTTATGAATCGTAATGTAAATATCGAATATGCAGGATATCTGGTGTTCGACCCCTGTAAAAAGGTCGCTTGACCCCTAAAGAGGTTGCGACCCACAGGTTGAGAATGCCAACAGCTGCCAGTCAGAAAAGCACGTGTTCAGGAATAAGGGAGAAAGGGGACAGAGCCAAGCACTGAAGACAGAGCATAGTCTGCATTTCTTGGCTGGAAAGAGACAGGAACCACCTGCCTGGGAGTTTTCTTTGTTTCCTATTGAATTTGCCAAGAGAACTGCATTACAGAGAAAACTGATAAAAAAAAAATCCCTGTTATCTAGAAGGGATTTCCTTTTCTGGGAAGGAAATTTTTAAAGAGAGCTTTATCTCCTGATTTACACTGAAGTAAGATTAGTTAGAGCTCGCTGACGTATCCTCTTGATAGCATCACCGCAGAGAGAAAATGCAGAAGAAACTCACCAAAGACAAAAATGGTTTACATAAACTATCTGCTGAGCCCATGATGGTGCATTCATAAGGTAAATTCACTGTTTAGAGATGGGTTTCTTTTGTGTCTATATATTAAACACAAGAAACAAAAATGAGTGTCTGAGCCCAGTGTATGTGCCCTGGGTGCCCTCAAAAGCCAGAAAAGGTCTTTGGATCCCCTAGAACTGGAGTTCTAAATAGGTGCGATCTGTCTTGTGGGTGCTGGGAACAGAACTTGGGTTCTCTGTGAGAGCATCAAATGCTCTTAACTGCTGATCCACCTCTCCAGCCACATAAGCTAAACTCTTACTTCACACACACCCTCAATTACCTTCTCTTTTTTTCTTTCTTCCTTACCACAAATCTACTCATGAGAGTCCTTGGAAGGTTCAGAAATGATTGACACAAGTATAAACACAATATATACTATGTATATATAATACACATGTATAATATGTGTACATTATATTGTGCTTATATATAATGTACATTATATATGTAATCAATATATAATGTATATAACACATTTATAACAATATTTTATATTGTGAAAGCTAAATAAAAATTAAGTGCAGTTATTTTTTAGGAATTCAGTCCACACCTCTAAAATAGTAAAAGGACTTGCCAAGTACCAAATCTTTAAACCTTGAAAGATATCCTCTAAAAATTATTTGGGATTTGCAGGAGGTTTGACAGTTTCTTTTAAGCATTCTAAAGTATATTCCCATGTCCCCCAGGCTGGCTGGACATCAACAAACTCAGTTCAACTTCATAAGCTTTTCTTCATGCCCGTTGGCACCATAAATTCTACCCTCATGTGCAACTTGACACTTAAAAGTTGACATTATTGTACTGAAGAGGTTCTTTGTCGTAGACTTTCTATTTCAAGGTCAATCCCAGTTAAATGCTCCATCCCTTCCTCCATATCCTTGGTATTTGAATCATGGTATGTGGTTATCAACTTTTATTCTCTGTTTTCAAGCAACATTTCCCTTCCCCTAAATGTGTCAGGTCTTTGAGATATTCAATAAGACGTATGTACAGAAGCAGTCTCGACAGCCCATCACTGACACCAGTTTTAGATAGCTGAGCATGGCTACAGAATTAGTCACCTAAGAGTCTCATCCGGAAACACAACCAAACCGGAAGTCAGAGCAGTTAAGAGTTATGTACGGTGTCTGAGACTGGCAAGGTTTTCTGGAAATCTAAGAAATTATATTGAATTACTCTCATTACATTTTCAAAAGCCAGGTTTTTTTTTAAATTTTAAGTAAATATAATGAAAGAATTGGCCCTAATTCATCCACCCGAGGCCAGAATTTCCAAAATCTGCAATGGAAATAAAAATCTCACTTTCTACCAAAAGTCCCAGCGTGAAGCATGACATCTCCATGGTCACTCATAGCTATAGAGTATCCCACGGAAGTTTTAAATGTGGTCATAAAAATAAATGGCAAATTTTAACGCCACAGCTAAGGGTATGCCTCATCCTATCCCTTACATTGTGGGAAGAACGAGTTGTTATTTTTATAGCAAATAAGCAGAAATACCCCAGACAGTATTTCCCATTCAATGCACCCTGGCATTACTCCTACCCATCCTGAATACTTTTAAAAGGCAGACAGTTACATACAAGGCACAAAGGAAAATGGCTCGACATCATAGTAAAAGTATCTCTGACTCAAAAATCCTGGCCTCGCTTGATTTATTTTCTTTTGAATCAGTTTTAAGAGACTCACTTCCCTGACTAGACAGATGGATCCGCAGGTAAAAGCACATGCCCCTCTTGCAGAGGACCCCATGTTCAGTTCCCAGCACCTATACCAGGTAACTCACAACTGCCTTTAACTCTAGTTCCAGAAGACCTGAAACCTCTGGCCAACACACACACACACACACACACACACACGCACACACACACACACACACACACACACTCACACTCACACACACACTCACATAAGTAAAAATAATAATAAATCTTCTTTTTAAAACATCTAATGATCACTTAAATATATACAGTGTGCATCTATAAAATACAAACTGAATCTTGTAATCCCTCTTAAGAAAATTCAGACACATAGACGATGCGATTTGAGTTGTGATACCTCATCATCCTATCAGTGAATGAGAGGGTGGCTTCCCCTTACCCCACAACTCCTTTTCCTCAAGCTGTCTCGGGTCTAGAGCCTAACTCTGACTCCAAATATTTCTTAATGTGTACAACACAGGACAAGAATCATTCAGACCCAGGAACTAATGCTAACTTATAACAATAGCCACTCCGCTAGGAAACCCACTTGTAAGGGAAGCAGATTGCTGAAGAAGACCCACCCATGGTCCTTTTTCATGAGTCACCAGGGAAATAGCTTGTCTTCCATCCTTTAAGAAAGAGAAGATCTCACAGATGAAGCACTTTTTGGCAAAGGCTGTTCCTGGTATTTCAACGTGATAAGCAATTCAAGTTCAACAGATAAACCAAAATAATGACGGCAATAAGGGTGTAATCGTAGCCATGTGTCTCTGTGCTCTAGGTGCCTCTCATTCAGTGCTTTGACAGTGGCATCTGATGCACAAAATGTCTACCTGCCCACCTCTTCTCCTACTCTCCACCCACTCTGAGGAGAAATCACGCTCCCATAACCCTGAGAACTGTCGGCTGCCATTACTCTGAAGGACATAATTGCAGGGTCTGAGGAGGAGAGTCAGCATAATTAGAACTAAATGATGATCAAATTGTTTTCAGGAGATTGGTAATTGTACCTTAGGCCTTAAGATAACTGAACATATGCCAAGTGGCCTCACCCCAGACCTAAGGCAAGTACATTTCCCATGTGTCATGTGTCACTGTGTTCTAGTGTATCTTGGACGGTGTCTCATAAGTTGTTCTTTTTTTTTTTTTTTTTTTTTTTACATTCCCACACAATTATATTTACCTATGACAGGGTATGTGATTTCCCATGACCAAAGACTTCTACTGAACAACTATGTGCCACTGTAGAAAATTCTGTCTTTTCATAGTGGAAAAGTTCTCTTGCCATCTTATTTAAGCTGCTTAATCCATTCCTGCTGTCCTCTAATTCAACCTGGGCCACATGCTTGAGTTCATCAACAGCCCATTGACTTCTCCCCAGGCATAGAACTTGAATGGATTTCTCAGTTTCCTTTACAGCTAGGCTCTTATATGCAACTGAGATATCATCAGCAGAACATGGGCAAAAGTAATGGGTGCCACCCCCCAGGCCTGAACAATAAAACCTTCTCCTCTGTGATCCTTATTTTTTTCCTAGATGACTGGAGAGGACCCTCAGGACTCGTATTAGGTGGTAGACATAATAGATGGAAGAAACTTAGTCCCTGAAAGTCTATAAGTAACCAACATTACATTCTGCTTTGACTTGTGATGAATAAGAGGGAAATAAGAGTGTATCTTGCAGGGGCCCTCTTCGGGTTTTGGTTTTGGTTTTGGTTTTGGTTTTGTTTTTGGGTTTTTTTTTTAAATCATTTCACATTTTCTTCTTCTCTTCTTCTTCTTCTTCTTCTTCTTCTTCTTCTTCTTCTTCTTCTTCTTCTTCTTCTTCTTCTTCTTCTTCTTCTTCTCCTTCTCCTCCTCTTCCTCCTCCTCCTCCTCCTCCTCCTCCTCCTTCTTCTAAGAACACACATGATGCACATTAACTACACTCAGAGCAGCCCAAGTGAGTAAGCAACCAAGTTACAACAGGAGAAGAACAGAAATTTAGATCCATAGATTCGGTGGACGACCGTCAAGCTACAATCTTGTCTATTGGATAAATTAAGGGCTCTGGGAGCGGAGTCATGCAGACCCATTTAGATCTCATTCACAGAAGCCTTCACACAGCAGTATCCCAGAGATAGTTATTTTACTCAGATCTGTAGAAGATTTTGGAAAAGATTTTTCAAAGGAGATGACACAAGAAGTGGTCTTGGTGGAAGTGACTGTCACAGAACCAGAGAAAGAAGACATGGCAAGAAGGGAGAGCAACAGCCAAGCAGGAAGTGTGTGGTTTTAAAGGTTCCTCTGACAGCACTAAGAAAACACAGAGATTGGAATCCTGCCTCTCAGATCTCCAAGCTTCAGTGGGAATGAGCAACTGGAAGAACCACATCAGAAGGAGACAGACAGTTTGAAATCTGCAAACCTGCAAGCCTGAGATCCTTAACACTTGGCCTTGATGCCAAATGTAATGAGTAGTGTTACATCAGCACTAAATAGCACCAAGAAACATTGGCTTCAAATATAGGTAAATAAATTATATCTTCTCCATTGTTCCACAACTACACTAAGAAGATATATTGTAAAATGAAATGTTGGTTAATTGTAGCGCTTGGAACATCCCTCTGATGGTTTTAACCAGAATCTCCATCCTAAAGAAGAAAAGAGAAAGGCACCACCCTAAAAAGCTCATTTAAACCTGCTTGCCTGCCCAGTGCCCTACCAAGAAAGACCTTCACAGTGGGAACTAGGGCTGCAACATGTGTGAATGCTTAGGGCAAAGACTGCGGTCTGATGCATTAACTCAAATAATAAACATAGCATTTCAGCCAACATAAAATATTTCCTCATTCAATGTATGTTTCTGATGCCTACCATGTATCAGGTATCCTCTGAAGCTTGGGGATCCGCCAGTGGCTGGGATGAGGGACGCTTCTATGTATGTTTTGTGTAGTCTCAAAGACAGACAACTAACTGACAAGTACTGAGCCGGAAGACAGCTTTGCATCCCTGTAGATTGTAAGAGGTATAAGAAAACAGGCCAGTTTTCCTGGGTATAAAAACTGAGGAAAGACCTTACAACAAGGTAGCATATGAAGTCACCCTGGAATCTCAATGAGGACTTGACACAGAACACCTTAGGCTACAAAAGCAGCAGAAGTAGACATTCCAAAACAAGAGAGAATTTCACATGTCTGAAAAATATCATTCATGTATTCATAGCACTCAGTGGTCAGTGTGGAGGTTAAGAAAACTAGAGACAATGAGGGCACATCATAAAAAGGGGTTAAGGACATTAATTTGATGCTCAGCCTTTCTAATCACAAAAGGAAATGGTAAAAACAACAAACCATCCTTCCACACTATCAAACTTATCTTAAAATGATTTTCAAGGCTGGGGAGATGATTTCCATCACCTGTGTTTGACTCCTCAGAGCTTGCATGGAACCAGACATAGTAGTGGACACACCTATAACCCAAGTGCTCTGGGGAAAGATGGGAGGTGGAGACCAGATGATCCCCAGAAGCATCTTGGGCTAGCTAGCCAGCTGTATATAACAAAGAACAATAAAAGGCATTGTCTTAAACGAGGTAGAAGGTGAGGACCAACACCCAAGGTTGTCATCTGACTACCACATGAGTGCTGTTCTGTCTCATACACATGCATGCCCATGCATTGGATTATGCACCCACAGAACAAAGCTTTCTTTCTTTTCAAAGACTTGTTTATTTATTTATTTTATGAATACATTGTAGCTGTCTTCATGTACACCAGAAGAGGACATCAGATCCCATTACAGATGGGTGTGAGCCACCATGTGGTTGCTGGGAATTGAACTCAATACCTCTGGAAGAGCAGTCAGTGCTCTTAACTACTGAGCCATCTCTCCAGTCCCAACAAAAAGCTTTTTACATGAGTATGACTTTTAAGGAAAAGTATGTCTTCAATGCTGATCAAGGTATGTGTTGGTAGTATCTGTTGGGTAGATTTATAAAGACTTCAGAGTTTGTGTGACCTATACCCAGTAATCCTGTTCTAAGAAACTATTCTAAGGAAATAATAAGTAACTCTTTCACCAATGGTGTTCTTTACAAAGTTATCTAATATAGATTTTGTGATAATTTTTAAGTCAAAAATCAGCTTCAAAAGAGTAGATGCAACACTTTGAAGCCTTGCAACATGGTAAAAATCATTCCCAAATGGACTAAGAAAATATATATAAGTTAAAGATCTAATACTTCTATAGAAAGAATTTGGTCATTACCTCAAAATTCATATATTAAAATTATATTCCCAGTGTGATTATGGCACAAGAGAAGGGTTTTCAGGAACTGAACTTAGAATAGAAAAAGTCACTCCCACTGTGAAAGAACACAAAAAGAAGGTAGCCATCCATGGACAAGAAGTGAACCTTTACCAAATGTGGAGTCTGGCTGGCTCCTGCCAATCTTAGATAGCTAAGCTTCCAGCACTGTGTACAAATAAATACACAGTGCTCATAAGTTACCCTGCTATACCTTATAACACAAAGAGGACAAGGACAATCACAAAACAAATGCTGTCAATTGAGATTTGATGAGATAACAATAACCTCCTATAGCAGCATTCTACTTTTATTGTTGTTGTTTTTTATTAGATACTTTATTTACATTTCAAATGTCATCTCCTTTCCTGGTCTCCCCTCCAAAAATCCCCCTATGCCATCCCCACTCCCCCTGCTCACCAACCTACCAACTCCTGCTTCCCTGTCCTGGCATTCACCTATACTGGGGCATAGAGCATTCACAAGGCCAAGGGCCTCTCCTCTCATTGATGTGCCACAAGGCCATCATCAACTACATATGCGGCTGAAGCCTTGAGTCCCTCCATATGTACTCTTTGGTTGGTGGCTTAGTCCCAGAGAGCTCTGGGGGTACTGGTTGGTTCATGTTGTTGTTCCTCCTATGGGGCTGCAAACCTCTTCGGCTCCTTGGGTTCTTTAAGTATTCAAATACAGAGGACCTTTATGTCTGCATTAGTAGTAACAAACAAAAACAAAAAATAGGCAAATAAAAAGTCACATGCCTTGATGGGTTAAGTTCCAGAGGGAAAAAAGAACTTTTATCCTTTTAAAGATGATATAGAGTAGATGTAGCCACACCTGAGAGGAGTACCTTGCAGGGACCCTGAAGTATACAGGTCCCACTGTGGGGTGTCATGAAAAGGCTTGAATGAAGGAAAAGTTAGCTAGCCCTTATTAACAATGAAGGTTGGGGAGTGAAGACTAGAGTCCAGTGAAGCACCAGAAGGAAACCAAATTGCTCAGCCAGAATCCCCTCCTAACACATCCCATCCTCCTCATGGTCATACAAAGGAGAGGGCAGAGTGGGGGCTGTGATGGTTTGAGTATGCTTGGCCCTGGGAGTAGCACTATTAGGAGTTATGGCCTTGTTGGAGTAAGTATGGTCTTGTTGGAAGAAGTGTGTCACTGTGGGGGTGGGCTTTGAGACACTTTTCCTAGCTGGCTGGAAGCCAGTCCTCTTCTGTTCGCCTCTATAACAAGATGAAGAACTCTCAGCTCCTCCAGTGCCATGCCTGCTTAGATACTGCCATGCATAATGCTATTGCAATGATAATGGACTGACTCTCTGAAACTCTAAGCTATCCCCAACTAAATGTTGTCCTTTATAAGAGTTGCCTTGTCATGGTGTCACTTTACAGCAATGGAAATCTTAACTAAGAGGTTGAAGAAGACACTATCGTCACATAGTCTCTTGCAGTCTAGGCATGCTTGAATTTCAAGGGCAGGCCAGATTTGGATGGTGTGATAAAATTACAGTAAAGACTCTTCTCAGATCAAATATTATTGACGTGATTAAATCAGCAGGAACATGGTGAACCACCGGTACACGTGGTCTAATTATCTATGATCCAGCAGGTTCTCAATGTCTCCAAGGAGAGAGCGAATGACTAATCTTTCACCCTAGTCAAAGACAGCATAATAAATAAAAGCAAAATGTGTGTACTTCATTCTTTGTCTTTCTGTACATGCTGCTCACAACAAAAATATGAGACATGAAAGGAATGTCCAACTGTGACCTTATTTAAGAGGAAGTAGTCTCTGCAGAACTAGACCAAGAAATACCTTTACGCTGCTCCCTTCGATGTAATGATTCACTTTTTGCAAATAACACTTTCTCCGCAGTGTGAATAAGAGCTCCTTATTATCCTGGAGTTTTAGCAATTTATCCAACATCTTCCTCACTATTGCTTGGTTTATGCATCTTCTGCTATGTATCTACTGAGTTTCCTGAGTCTTGGCAGTACATTTTTAATCAAATTTGAAAGTGTCTTGACATTAGTTCTTTGAGTATCTTCCCTCATCCCCATCCCCTAAGGCTTAGTCACATTAGAACATTTGCTTTGATCTCTGCTGCTACTGAGGTACCTGCTGTTCTTGTTTCATGCCAATCAGTTTCCTCTCTGAGATAGACTAGAAAAATCTACTGATTTGCTCTCAAGTCCATTCATGCTTGCTCCTGAGTGTACAGTCTTTCAATGATAATTTGTATCCTTCAAGAAACACATGACAAAGCTGGGCAAAATGCCTATAATGCCAACTCTTGAGAGGGGTCAGAAGGAGAATCAGGAGTTTGAGAACAGTCTGGGCTACATGGCACCCTGTCTCAAAAAGGAAAAGGAAGAGATGGAAAAGGAAGAGGAGGAGGAGAAAGGGGGGGAGGGTGAGAAAGATGGAATTAGACATCTAATGTATAAATTAGAGGCAATATCTGCAAAAGGTAAAGATAAGAAGCTGAACAAAGTATACAGAACCCTTAAATCATTATTGAAGCTTTATATTCATGAAGAAACCCCAGGTCTGCATGTGATTTTGATATATTTACTGAAACTTCTTAATCTAAAGCCATGTATTGAAGAAATCAAGCATCTCACCCAAATGTGTTTACATTAATATCCTGCCATGTTCAGCCATTATCTGGGAGCAGCCTATAGAAGCTTGTTCTTGCTGTGAATGTTGTGATTAATCTAGAGAAAGAATAACTGGGCTTTCAGTTACTTCTGCTCCTCACTGCAGGAGACCAGAACAGAGCATATTTATGACTTACCAACTGCAACTCGGTCCACTTAATCGTTTGAATTAGCTATTATATTTGAGTCGTGCAACTTCCATAAGTTTTCTCTTTATGTTGTATTACACTGTGCTCTTTAATCTTAAAATGTATTCATAATGATGGATAGCAACTTGCTCAGTGACTTATAAGATGCACAGAAGTCAAATGCATGCGTATCATGGCTGCCATGGCTGGAAGGATGGAGAAGGCATAGTTTTGTGGGAGTGTTATTCTTATGTGAGGCGATGGCCATGTTACTACCAAAATGGCAGTAAGAAAATGAGATACATTCTAAACCATGAGAAAAAAATCAAACAAAATGATAAGTGGGCAAAAGTAATAGACCATAATGCTGACCTAACTTTATTGATCATGATCCACAACAGGAAATATTTTGTATTGGTACCCTGTACACCTGTTCATGGCTTCCACATGTAACCACATGACTTCCTCCCACAACAAAAATTCTCCATTATCCTCTTCATCATCTGTGACCCATGAAATCAGTTTACTCCCAAACTCCCATGGTGGATGCTGTCCACCTTTTGATAGCATTTGCTATGGGTCTCGCCATCTCCTTTTCTAAACTCACCTTATGATTTATGCTTTAGCATCAGCCCCTCACCTCAGAGATGAGGAAATGGATTTGGAAAAATTATTTGAAGTTGTCATGGGTTGTGGCTTAATGGCTCTAATCCTAGCACCCAGAAGGCTGAGGCAGGGGTAGTGTGAGTAGTTCACTGTTAGCTGGGATATATAGTGAGCTTTGGACAACCTAGGCTGTATTGTGAGAGCCTGTCTAAACAAATGAATGACTATATAAAATCCTCAATGTGGTAAGGCTAGAAGTAAGGGGGGGGGGGTTTCATGCAGATGAGAATATAAGAGGCCCATCTGGTCTTCTGATGATTACACTCCACAGCACCTCCACTTTGGTCACTACACTTGGAGTCCGGATTTATGAACCTGGATGCATTTTCTCACAATCAACAGCTGGTTTTCATCTTTAATCTGAAATACAATAAAACATTATAGAACTGCACCATTCTGCCATAACTTTATGTCCAAGTTTGTTTATTCATACAATATAACTAAGATCTGTTCGCATAACCCAAGCAGACATTTTGAAAAACTCCATCCATTTAACCTCATGAGAACTGTAACCTTCAAGACTTCATATTCTATATGTCCTTTTGTTCTTGTTACGCATTGGTAGGTGCCTGGCAAGGAAAATCTAAAAACCATACAAATGGGATTATTTAATCTACTATGACTATTTTCAGCTCTAGGAGTCTATAAGCCTATGATTCTAATCAAGGCCCAGCCAGCTATTGTTCTATAACTAAGCCACACAATAGGTATCGTTTAAATTGCTTAGAAACATACTAAGACAGGTGGTCCTTGGTCAATCTACCCTGGAGTTTTGAGAGCATTAATTAGACAATTTTTGGCATAATTTAACCAAATCCTTTTTATTTTATTGTCCATCATAAAGATGAAACAATCATTTTATCAAATACCTGTTATTCTCCTAGATAACTCTTTTCCATTTCACTCTTTTCTCTCTAGACTAAGTAAATGTAATTCCCCTACCTCCCATTGGACTGATTTTCTCTGCAATCATTGGTGTGGTGCTTCCTGGGCGACCCATTCTAGTTTCCATATATATGCTACAAAGTAGAGCTGAATACCATTCACATTATCATAGCAAGGGCCAGGCCAATGTCAAGTATCTCAGGCTCTTGCCTGGTGTGTTTCTTTCAGAGAGTGAAGTGATTCAAAATGACATGAGTCAATTTACCCAATGTGCTAGATACTTTCCTTTAAATTATCATTTCATATGTTGTGGAAAAGAGTAATAATGGGGAAGGAAGTTTAAGTGGGAGAAAAGTGGAAGGGTAAGAGACAGAAAGGGAGGGGGAAGGATAACTAATACTAAAGACATTTGACATAGATATATGGAAACCTGCTACTTTATGAGCCTCATAGATAGATAACATATAGATGATAGATAGATAGATAGATAGATAGATAGATAATAGACTTTATGAGCCTCATAGATAACATATAGATTATAGATGGATAGATTATAGATAGAAGATAGATAGATGGATGGATAGATAGATAGATAGATAGATAGATAATAGATAGATGGATAGATAGATAAATAAATGATAGATTATTTTCCAAAATAAAAAACTTTAATTAGGAATAATGTTCTTCTCAGAAAACATAGGTGGCCAAAAAAAGGCCTAGTGCCAAGTATGGGACACTGCCCCTGATATTGTTGGTTAGGGCTGTCCCCAAGACCCAAAAACAATACAATCTATTGCCATTGTTCTTGTTTTCCAACCAGAACTTTATAGTAAGACCCTATTGCTTAAGGTATTGCATACATTGATCACAAGACTTAGAGAAATCAACTTGGTACTACACAGGAAGCTTTCTCCAGGCTGGCTAGCTTGCATAATACCAGAAAGTATTATATAGGCTATTGTATGGGGAGTCATCAGCATTCTAACCAAGCTGAGAACTACAGTAATGACTTGTGCGGCAAGATATGCCTATAGGCACAATAGTGGTATGAATGTTGTAGGTGTAACCAACCACTTTCTGTTTGAATTTAAGGTCTCAGCAGGAGGAAACACATGCCTGGTGCTGTAAATCTGGCCTAGAACACATGACTGAGAGCTCATAGGATGCAAAGGGGTAAGTTGTAATTATGACTCTGGTAAATACATATAGTATAAAATTGCCCCCTAGCCATCTATCTTTCTACCCATAGATTACTGCAGTTTCTAAAACTTGCCATTAAGTTTTTGTGCAGTATATAGTAGTTAATGCAGAAACATGACAAGATTGCTACACTCATGATGAGCTTTCAGCAACTATGATTATCTGCATAAGACCTGTACAAGATCAAGTCAGTCAACATTCCCACATGCATGGGGGGGAAAGGGGCTCATGAATGCCCTCTTCCTAGCTAAAGACCTACTAGAAGTAGATGGCTTCTGGGGGAGGGAGAATCAGTTTTGTTTGATGATGTGACCTCTGTTATGTTGACTCTGCTTCTATGGTCACCCCAACACTCAAAGACATGAACAGCACAAATAGAATCCAGTGTGTTATTAAATAAAAATAGTGGGCATTAATTTGGGGGGGTGGGTCTTGGAGGAGTTAGAGGGAAGAATTGAGACAAACGTGATCAAAATGCATTGTATTTAATGCTCAAAGAATTAATGAAATATTATATGAAAGAATCTCCTAGCATGCTTTTGCAAATTAGAATTCCCTCCTTTATGACTTGAATTTACGTTTTTTTAAAAAATCATAATATTCTTTTATTATGAAAGTATCAATTTAATTTATTTCAAGGGTTCTTTTGTATTAATGATTTCATTTCTTTGCCATTGATTAATGTTTCTAACTTCCTGTACAACCAAATATGTTGGCAGTTATTTCCACTATTGTTTTTATGGAAAGTTCTTTCCATTACTATTCTAGTTTTGTTTCTGTTGTGATAAAATTCCCTGACCAAAAGCAACATAGGGAAGGAAAGGGATTATTTGTCTTATGATTCCAAATTATAGTCCATCACTGCAGAGACCTCAAGGCAGCAACTGCTCATGACACAGCCACAGTTAAGGGCAGAGAAACATAAAACATCCATGTGGCCTGCTTCTGCTTCTAGCTGGTTTTCTTAACTCATATTGATAAGAACCCTACTCATGATATGGTACCTCTGACGGAGAACTGGGTGCCCCCTATATCAATTAACAGTCAAGACAATCACCCCCCAAACATGCACACAGGCCAACCTGATCTGCATAATTCTTTATTAAGCCTCTCATTCCAAGTGATTCTAAGTTGTGTCAAATTGACTGTTAAAATTAATCTGAAGTGACCATAGAAGCCAGGAAAGTAGACAGGACAGGGACTATGACATTGAGGGCCAGGCAGAGAGAAGGAGCTCAGGAGAGTAAATGTCACACAAGTGCTATCAAAGGAGAACTGGAGGCAGGGGCTTAACTAGGGAAGAGGAAAGAGGATGCTACAGAGGGAGGCAGAACAAGGAAGGAGAGATAAATAACACTACAGATGTCTGCAAAAGCCATGCTGAAATGCCTTATACACTGTGGGGTGTGTGTGTGTGTGTGTGTGTGTGTGTGTGTGTGTGTGTGTGTGTGTGTGTGTAAAATTATGACACACAGAATGATAGTACTTCTCCAGGAATTATGAACTACATAACCGATACTCCAGGCAAGAGAAACCTTCCTGTAAGTTGTGGGTCAGGTGAATCCAAGAGACTCCCAAAATGATTTAAGATGGAGTTACTGCCCTCGGTTACCTCCAAACACTGGAGGGTAAGCTTTGTTACTGAAGACATCACAAACTTCAGAGACAGAACTTAGAAGACTCGTTCTGGTGCTGAGCCGGAAGCCTCCTCCCTGAGGTCTAGTTCTCACTGTATCAGAAGGTGCCATGAAAATGCCAAGAGAAAAAAACCAAAACATAATTAATAGTCTTACCCAGGTGTAAGCCTGTAAGCCGCAATGGCTGGCCCAGCAAGAGATCCCCCAATGATAGGTACAATAGTGACAGTGCAGACATCTCTTCCTTTAAGATTGTGTCCAGATGATTCTCGCATTCCTGTGAGCTTCACAGCTTCTGGCTCCCTGAAACTCTTAACTCTGTTGCAGCCTTTTTGACCCCTCTGTAACTAGATATTCTATAGCACAACACACACACACACACACACACACACACCTACACACATATGCACCCATGCACACAAAATGCATACAGATACATATATGCATGCACATGCATACACACACACACACACACACACACACACACACCTACACACACATGCACCCATGGACTCAAAATGCATACACATACATGTATGCATGCACACACACACACACACACACACACAGTACACACACACAATTAGAATAAAATAACCCGTGTTTGCCTCATCCAGCTATCATAGAAAATAGAACTATTTAACAAATTACTGCCAACAAAACTAATGTACATTGTGAGTTGGTTTCTCATTAATTCTGACATTGTGAAAGACAAACACGTACCATGCTATGGACATCATATGTTCACAATACCTTTCGAGAAATGGAGCACACATTTATGTCTATGTATATAAACGTGCAGAACAGAAACATAGAAGGGCACAATATTATTAACATTTGTTTTTTCAAAAGAGTAAAAACTGTATTGATAAGGAAAAATTATCAATGTTTTCTTTATAAATTTCTGGATATTTTAGATAAGTTTTGAATCAGAAATGTTTGAAAATTAAATTAAAAACTATATAACACAAGAAATAAGTACATATCAATGTAGGCTGATCTTTGATTTTTCTGTGTAAGTATAAAATATAGAAACACTGTCAAATTAAAAGGCCATAGCAAATCACACTGCCAAAGAAGAATAATTATAGCATTTCAGAGGTCCCAATTTGCATTTGAGCAGAATTTGTTACCAAAAGAATCAAACATGTCTGAGCATGACTGGACATGTGTAGAAGCTCACAGGTCAGGCCCATTGGAGATTGGTTTGCATGAGAAAATGTCTTTAGGAGGTTCCTTAAAAAGTCTAATCTTGAATAGTTTAGAGTTAGGCCCAAGCTTTTAACAAGCAGTATCAGAGAAAAGAGCTAGTTTTCAACACAATATAGAAATAAGCACCAAACCTCTTTAGTATTTAATGTTTTTCCACCCAGCCTCCATATTGGAGGTCTAGAGACAAGGACAGTATACTAATAGAATTTTTAAAAACGACCAAAACAGCAACAATAGCATTAATAAAAAACAAACAAAAAAGCCAAAAAAAAATCTTTCTGAGATGCTTAACAGTTATGGTTGTATGCTTTGGGGACCAGTTATAGGCTTAGCACTAAAGTGGTTGTCAATATGAGAGGACATCAGGTACATGAACGGGACACAGTTCCAACAGCAGCAGTCACATAACTGGTGGTGGTGGTGGTGGTGGTGTCCACGGGAGCATTGTATTTATGCTGGAATCCCTGTCAGGCATCTACAGCTTTTTCATACAACAATAACATCACAGGCATCAGGGAAGCCTCTATATTCTGTTCCTTGAGTGGATGTTATTGAAGTGTTTCTCCACATTCCTGTGGTCTCCTTAACAAGCCTTTTAAATGAGCAAAAACTATTTTATTACTATCATCATGTCAGTTAAGTAGTGTGTGGCTTTCAGCATTTTATCTATTATCTTAGTTCATTTAGACAACTATATAACAGAATCACTTACACTGAGTGCTGGTAAAAATTTTAATATTCTCACAGTTCTAGAATCCAGGAAACTTATGACAAGTAGATTCAATGTCTCCTGAAGACAGTCTTCCTGGTTCATTGAAGGATCCTTTTTATCCCATTTTGTCTCCATTCAGAAACTAGGCCACAAACTATTTGCTACCCATTCTAAGTGTAAGGCAATTTGCTTCAGCAGTTGATCTGCCTGTCTGGGTTGCTCTGAGGTGAGAAGTTGCAGTCTCAGTTTTAGCACCTCATAGTAAAACAGTGGAAGGCTAGGTAAAGCAGCCTCTGGTCTATCTCAGCAGAGAATTGTGCAGGGGAAGTCTTAGGAAGCACAGGGGAGGGAGGTCTGTCTCTGCCTTTTGTTCTCAGCACTCGTATGACTTTCAGAGTGTGTGATCACATGGTAAAAAGTTCACTAAGAGTTTGCACATAAATTCAGGTCATAAATTGAATAAGAGGTTTATAACAGAGAACGTCTACATATTTATCCACTAGGAATAATAATCTGGCTACAGGTTCATGGAAAGTTAAAAACCATAACTAAGCTGTCCCTGAAATTTTGTATAGATAAACCCAGTCAATATCTTATCTCCTGTCTTTGCACCTGTGGTCCTGTGGTATATATCTTCTTTATGATCTTTGGTTAATGGCCTTTGTAACCCCTTGGAATATGCTCTAGGTTTTACAAGTCTGTTGTTATCTCAGAAGCAGTTAAGCAGCTCTGTTATAAAGGGGGCTTGAATATCATTGTCTATGTGATCATTCTGAAACGATGGTGACCCTAGCATGCTAGTAGTTTCTACAAAATAAACAGTATTTGTTTTTGCATACTACCTGATTCTGGGGTCTTTCTTCAGAAATTTTCAGACCGTTAAATCACAAGTGGCTGCTTTTTCATTGTGGAGAAAGGAGAGGTCTCTCTGGGGTCATTGATACCACTCATGAATACATAAGTTACTTTTTGTTGCTGGGATAAAATACCATAACCAAACCCATTTACAGAAGAAAGAGCTTGTTTGGTTTATGATACTAAAGAGATAAGAGACCATCTCAGCAGAAAGTTATAGCATCAAGAACTAGGCATGATATCAGGAAGATGGTTCAATGCTCACATATTGAAATGCAAGCAAGAAGCAAAGAGAGTGCCACCTGAAATTAACTCAAAGCTTTATACTCTCAGAGCCCACTGTCAGGGACATGCATCCTCCAGCAATGGGATGTCTTTCAACTGCATGTTGTTGGCTACTGCTAGGAAATTACTATTCTATTTTTCCTTGCTGCTTGTCATTGCAGCTGATTGAATTGATTTACATCATTTTCCCCACATATTAAATAAGCATGCAATGGGAGATCCATGAAAGGCCTTGGCTTCTATTCCCTTTGAGTTCCTGTGTGGCTTTTTGAGTCCTGTTTCACTGTCCTATGAACCCACTACCCTGTGGATTCTTAAAGCAAAAAGACAGTCTGTCTACTACTAATACTACTTCCTTGCAGTATGTCCTTATCTGCCATAAAATCTCTGGGAGGCACTGTCTCTCCCTACCCAGCAGAAACAGCTCATTTCCTTGTCAGAGTCTTGAGAAATGTTTCCTAATTCTTCCCAAATGCTATATCTGAGTGCTTTTGTAGCTCCTACATTCTAGTGACCCCACCTCAATAGACAAAGATCTAGATCGCAACAATCTCCTTTGTCCTAGAACCATTCCAATTCCCCAGTTCCCAAAGAGTCAGGAGACATAGCTGGGTATCAGGCCCACAACCTTCTCCTCATGCATAGTGTGAACAGATGTCTTGTTCCCACCTGGAGCCCATCTTTCTCTATTCCTTCTGCATCCAACACATTGGAAAGAGTTTGCCACTGTACTCAGCTTCCTGGGAGGTTCCCCCACAGATGAGAGCTTGGGTGTCATGTTAGATAAAAGTCGCTTCCATCTGCTGGCCTAAGTTATATTGCTGGTTGTATATTTACCATTTTCTTACGTAACTGCAAGTGTCAATCATTTCTCCTTGTGGTTTCCTCTGTCATTTCAAAGTTTAAAAAAAAAAAAGATCATGGCCTCTCCGAAGAGTTGATAATAACATGTTTTCCTCCGTGTTTCTAGTGAGCTAATATTTCAGCCTTCTGAAGTTTATTTTGATCACCAGTTATTAACTTGTGGTATTTAGTTGAATTTTTCAAAACAATAAAAAATTAGAATATTAAATAATATATACTAAATAGTTTCTTATTACTTTTTATAAAATATCCTGTGATTCTGTGTGTGTGTGTGTGTGTGTGTGGTGAGTGAGCACAAGCATTCTCATTCCCAGGGAGGTGTATCTCAATGGAGGCCAGAGGAAGGCATCAAGCACCCTGTTTTGTTGTCCTCTGCCTTATTTACCAGGCTGGTGGCCAGCAAGCCCCAGTGACCCTCTTGTTTTCTGTCCTCCCAGACACTTGGGATTATAGGTGCACATGTGACTGCATCTACTATTTTATATGGATTCTAGGGTTTAAGTCCAGTTTTCATACTTTCACAGAAAGAGCTCTTCCTGACTGAGCCATCACCCTAGCCTTCATATCTGCCTGGTTCCTACAGAGTCATTCATTAGGATTGGTCCTGGACTCACTTCTAATACCAAGGTCTTCAGATGATCCACTCCTTTGCCAGACACTATGTCTCCATGTAACCAGTAGGAGCCTGTATGGAAATAAACACAGCCACCAATATGAGTCTTTCTGCCATGGTGAAATGAACCCTGAGTACTGAGCTACTTCTCCTTCAGCTTTGCCTCATCGTGAACAGACTGGAGGAGTTGAGACCTCCATTCTCTATCTTGTAAGCATAGTTTCAAGACAATGGCTTCCTCCAAAGGGGAGAGATGGGATGCTAGGACAGAGAAAGAAGGCATAGGGAAATGCAAAGTATTGATGCTATTCTGAACCTTGGGTTTGGGGTAGCTTCCTAGGAGAAGATTATTACTGCCTTTTGTAATGCATATGTATATATCTTATTTAGAATATATAACTTTGAATAAAATATAAATTAGAAATAATAAACAAAAACATTCTCAGTGCCAATTTTAAAAAAAATGCACAGGATCATTCAATTAATAATTTCTGTTCCCTTCACCTGGTCTCATTCTTACAATGACAGAAAAAGTACCTACCAAGCCCAAGCCAAGCCTCTCCCAGGGATTGCTGGGAATAAGTTCTGAGAGTTGGCAGATTTACTTAGAGCCCTTTCTTTGTGGTGGAAATGAACTGAAGCATCTTCCTTTAAGAGTTGGCCTTCCTTTTGTGAAAGCAAAGATGTGGGCAAATTTACAAAGAAGGCCATTTTCCTGCAGGTGCTTCCTACACACCGCAAAGGTCAAGAACGCAACTTAGTTCTTTTTCTAATATCCTAAGGGAACTAATGCAGTTCCTTGTACTTAGTAGGTGGACAACTAATTGCAAATCAATGTATGAATGAAGAAGTCTGGCCTCACAGTTTCCAGGAAAACTTGTAAATGTCACTCTTGAAATGGTAACATGATTCGCAACCTACTGAACGCTTCATAATGAACCACCCACAGACAGAGTTTAGTATGAATATCTCCTATGTTCCTCAAATCCTTTGTGACCTATGGACACAATTGTTAAATGTGAGTCATGATCTGGCCACGGCTCCCACACAATGGGTATTTTTAATGCTCCTGCATTTCCTGAAGTCAAGCTTTCAGGAAATGGTTTTTGCAATAATGACCTCACCCTCCCTGTATCCCCTTACCCCCACCACAGAATCCCAGAATAGCTGAACAGGTGTCCAAGTACCTAGAATTACCCAAGAAACTTCACAACCTACCTTCTGTTTTCTGTCAAAGTCACAAAGCTAACTTGTTCCTTAGAGCTCTAAAGGAATATGTCCATGAACCAGGCCTGCTCATATTTATGTGTTATTTATATCTAGATACAGTTTGTTCTTGATGCTGGCAGTATCTGCACAGAACTAAGCCAGTATAACAGTTAAAGTATAGGTTCCAGAATTCAACAGCCCATGGATCCAAATTACACAAGTGACATAAGTCTGTCACTGTGTATACGGCTTTAGGCAAATAATTTGGCCTTTCAGAGCCTCAACAGTCGCATCTGCAAAGTGGGAATATAGAAGCATTTCTTGGACTATGATGAAAAATCAGATAATAGAGCACATGTAAACCACTGGGCTCCTCTTCTGGCACACAGTAAGTGTGGAAGCTTGCCAGTTCTTACGGCTGTGTGGTTTCCCCATCTCTCAAGCCCTGTCATTCACTGGGACAATGTCAACCACATTGTGGTCACCGGGACTGCTTAGCATTCATGGGGGGGCAGGATGCCTTCAGAACCCTCAGCCCCAGTCCAGTCTGAGGAGCACTGTCTAACTACTCTTTTAGAATCAAAGCCCATAAGGAAGCCTACGTGTAAGAACTGAAGGAAGGTTATACTATCTGGGAACACTTCAGTTTCAAAGCAAGCAGAGACGTCCCCCCACATGAGTGGGAAGAGGGGCATTTGTAGTATGACCTAAGCCCCCTGGTAAAAGTCTTTATAGCATTAAACCATGTGGTAAAACTTAATTAGAAGGGATTATATTTTTCAGAGCTCTATTAACTTGGGAACCCAAAGGCAAAGAAGGTTATTAAATGGCCACCCGATTATGGGAAACAAAATCCTGCTAGTCAACCAGACCAGCTGACAAACTTCCCAAGGGCTTATCTGAGACCCTCCAAACAGCACAAGTAACTAACTACTAAGAGGCGAGATCTGACTCATCACAGTTGTCTTGGAAGTCAGACGGTAGTACCTTAGACATCAGGGCAGAGGTTGTGATTCATGCATCATGTCCTCAAGTCACCAACCATCAACTCAGTGGATGAGCACAAAGAAAGCTGTCCCAGAAGCCCCTAAGAATGACTTCACTACTCATTGTCACAGATCACAGAGTGCTATCCTCATGGCAAGGTTGAGAAACACGGCGGTAGTCATCATCTGGGCACTGGCAATCAGTGATCCACTAGTTGGCTCAGACTGAGGCAAAATTTTGGTGGGCATTTCATGAAAATAGACCCCTTGAGGTCTCCTGTTTCAGAAGATTGAGGATCAACAACAAAAGAACATCAATCCATACCTAAATGGCATTTCACAGCCCTCAAAATAATAAGCTGTCTACGTAGACTGCTGAGAGATGCTTCCAGCAGTTAACACTCACTGGCTGTCCCAGGAAGAGAACAATTCCTAAGGTCTCTCTATGAAGGGCAGCACTTTACATAAGAAATGGCCAGTGTATAATCTTACTTAGCTTTATTCTTCCTGGACCCAGTATCGGGAGCTACCTTTTGCCCTTACTTGGGGGAAATAAGAAATAAGGCAATTAATACTTCCATGAATAAACAAGGAGGATTAGTGCAAAGCACAAGTACCTCTCCAGTTTTCATGAGGATAACCTACTCTACATGACCACAAGCAGGGCGTATTAGACATCTGAGCATCATTTTCCTTACCCGCAAATCTTTTCTCGAAGAAATGTTTTGTGGGTTTCTTTGAATGGTTCCACTCTGACTCATTGTTCATTATTCCAAAACCAAGTTGGTCAAGACTTAGCAAGCTTGCTGCAAAGTACCCAATGTGGGTCACAATCTTGAATTTTTTAAGGGGAAAGGAAAACATGGGTGTGTAGTCAGTGCTGATTCTGTCTGTGGGCCATATCTGGTCATCTTCCAGGAGGAAAAAAAAAAAAAAAAAAAGCACTTGGAGACACAGAGAACACGTGGAGGCTGCCCTTTACATTAGAAGCCCCAAAGTCCCGACTTGTGATGTCTGAACATTGAAAGAGGCCTCAGAACCCTGCCTGATATAGCTGTCTCTTGTGAGACTATAACGGGGCCTAGCAAACACAGAAGTGGATGCTCACAGTCAACTATTGGAGGGATCACAGGGCCCCCAATGGAGGAGCTAGAGAAAGTACCCAAGGAACTAAAGGGATCTGCAACCCTATAGGTGGAACAACATTATGAACTAACCAGTACCCCGGAGCTCTTGACTCTAGCTGCATATGTATCAAAAGATGGCCTAGTCGGCCATCACTGGAAAGAGAGGCCCATTGGACTTGCAAACTTTATATGCCCCAGTACAGAGGAACGTCAGGGCCAAAAAGTGGGAGTGGGTGGATAGGGGAGTGGGGGGAGGGTATGGGGGACTTTGGGGATGGCATTGGAAATGTAAATGAGGAAAATGCCTAATTAAAAAAAAAGAAATAAAAAGCTTTTGATGAGAAAAAGAAAGAAAGAAAGAAAGAAAGAAAGAAAGAAAGAAAGGAAGGAAGGAAGGAAGGAAGGAAGGAAGGAAGGAAGGAAGGAAGAAAGAAAGAAAGAAAGAAAGAAAGAAAGAAAGAAAGAAAGAAAGAAAGAAAGAAAGAAAGAGGCCTCAGAGTATTCCAGCCTGTGCTCATAGAGCGCGCTATTTATAGCATTTAGTCTAGGCTCCGCCCCACAGTTACCTGGCAACTACCAGTTGTGCCTGACTCACCATAAAAGGGGCTGCTTGCCTCCTCCACTCTCTCTTGCTCTCTTGCTCCTTCTTTCTCCCCACCCCCTCCCTCCCTCTCTTTTCCATCCACCTTGAAAACCCTCTCCTCTGAATTAAAGCCAATGTTTATCTCATTCATCTGGGGGCTTCGCCATTGTTTTTAGGTTTATTTGTTTTTACATTACGTGTGTGACTGTTTTCCCTGCATGTGCATGTATGCTCACCGCATTTGTGCCTTGTATCTGTAGAGGTCAGAAGAGAGAGTCAAATCGTCTGGAGCTGAAGTGACAGGTGATTGTGAGCCACACGTGGGTGCCGGGAACTGAACCCAGGTCTTCTGCAGAAGCAATAGGGGGTCTGAAAGACTGAGCCATTGCTCTAGCCCTTCATTGTGGTTTTATGCATATCTCATTAACTCATTCAATAATATACACATAGTCTTTTCTCCTCAAATATGAAAGGGCAGAAAGCACAATGCCTGTTTCTTCTGTGTCTCCCAAATGATCACAGTAAAAACTTTATTTAAAAATTAGTGTAGATTTGTGCTACCAATAGGAAAATGATACCATTGCAGCGACACAACATTTGTTAACTAAATTGTCCTCGTTTATTTCCCAAGTGTTTGCCCTCAGACAAATTAACCTTTGAAGGTTAATTTTGTTACCTCTAATGAAACTTTAGCATTAGACTTCCCACTGTTTCTATGTGTAGACTGTGGAAACCATGTATTCATACATTAGTAGGCATATGTACATGTGTGAAAAACATTGTTTTGATAAAGCAAGGTACATTGGGGTTTGTGTAAAGCAGGCACCCAGTGCCACATTACTGCCATAGTAACCGGCAGCCTCTCCTGGGATGTGAGCAACATTCTCAGGCCACTGCTCAGCCAGATGTGCTGACAGCCTTGGGAAAGGCCTTTAATTGCAGTCCTAGAGTAATCTCTGCCCCTATTCCCATTGGACTGCTTGTTTATAGTCTGAAATGGCTGAGCTCCTTCTGCGGGTTTTTCTAGTCCCTTCCCTGAGCTCCAAGCAAGAAGAGTCCCAGGTTCAGTGAAGTGTAAACAATGCCCTCCCCAAGGTCACTCTGGAGTGACTGAGCACAACCAGAGGCAGAGGGATGGGAGACAGAGGGATTAGGTTTCTGGATGTGACAAATGAGAGGAATGGGTTGAGGGTTGTGTCTATGCCAAGCCTTGTGTTTGCGAAGAGAAAATAACAAGTTGAGAATCGTGTTCGAACTTGATCACTTCCATTTTTTTTTTTTTTTTTTTTTTTTTTTTTTTTTTTTTTTGGGCAGATCACAGATCGACTTTCCGGAAAAAAAAAAAAAAAAAAAAAAAAAGATTTCTGGTCTTTGCTGCATGCCAATGCTACAAACCCCTAAACTCTGCCATTGTGTAAACATATGAAATTACAAAGAGAAGTGTGATCAGCAGGCTCCATATTAATGACGCACACTTAGGGAGGTGATGAGCCAGTTGGTCCTGCATTGCTGTGAAAGAAACAGAAAACTGGACTGGAAAGACACGGGCTCCAAATATTCTATTCACTAATAGGTCTTGAGTACTTTGTCACCACCTGTCATGTGAGCAAGCTGGGGGGGGGGGGACGGGGGTGGTGGTGGAATGATATTCATGTATCTGTTTTGAGAACACAGTGAGGCAGGCAAATGAAACCCTTCCCATAGTACGGCTCAACCCTTTCCATCTTCAACAGCTCAAGCCCACTATCTAAAAAATGCTGAAACAAAAGTAGAAATGAAGGGGTTTGTTTGTTTGTTTCTTGTTTGCTTTTTGTTTTTTTGTTTTGTTTTGTTTTGTTTTGTTTTACAAAACTACAGTTGTGGGCTGGGGAGATGGCTCTGTAGCTAAGAGCACCCACTGCTCTTACACAGAACCTGAGTTCAGCTTCCAAAAGCAATGTCCGGTGCCTCACAACTGCTTTTAGCTTTTGTGCTATGGGATTTGATGCCCCTTCCAGCCTCCTAGGGCACTGTATTTACATGCACATGCACAGGCACACCCACCCACCCACACCTATATATATATAAATACATATATATATATATAAATACATATAAACACATATAAACACACACATCAATTAAGCTATTATTCCTTAAAAACAAACAAACAAACAAACCAAGGAATCCAATTGGAATAGGGGCAGAGATTACATTAGGACCACAACTAAAGCTGTCTTTCCCAAAGCTGTCAGCACTTCTGTGGCCTGAGAATGTGTTTAACGTCTCAGGAGAGGTTCCCAGTTACTGCGCCAGTAACAGCCCTGGGTGCTAGCTTTATCCAAAACTGTAGCTAAGATAAAAGTGCAAAACTTCCCCATGATTTTTATAAGTCCGGCTGACTGGAATTTCTGGGCTAGGGCTCTCGCACCTGGATATTTTACAAGTTTTTAAGATAGTCCTTAGGCAGCTCATTCTAAGAGGGTGTGCATTGAGTATCAAGGTCTGGAAGCCAGGCTCTAACCAGACTATAACACAGGGATTCATAATCACATTGAGAACAAACTAACACTCAGTCCCCAGATATCTGTGACTCTCCATAGCCAGGTCAACACTAGGAACCCAGAAAGTACTTGGTAAATATTGAATATATAGAACTTAATTTTAAAGGGGACTTCTTTGGTGTTTGGATGGATGGACACACAGAGGAAAATTTGGGAGGATCTAAGCTTGCTCTTAAAAAAATAAAAGAAGGCAAAACACCTATTCAGTCTTCTAAATAGCACCAGCCTTCCCATACTGCCCATTTAAATGTTGGCTCAATCTGATTATATATATGTATATATATATATATATATATATATATATATGTGTGTGTGTGTGTGTGTGTGTATGTATGTATATAATAATAATAATATATATTATATATTATTATGATTTTGAAATCCCCAAGCCACTACCACTCCCTTAGCTATACCAAGGTTCACATAATTGTTTAAATCTTTTTTCTTTTTCCCCTTCTGGGAATAGGTCTTTTGTGCCAAGCAGGCAGGGTTACTGCCCTATAAACCTACTTTCTGTCATTAGCTTTGACTGTTGACACTTGTAATGATTAGACAGGATTGAGCAAAGGGTATTTTTGCAGTCTGTAGGGAAGAGCCTGGAACATAAACATTGCATCTCATTACAAAGTCCTGAATGTGCAGAACACGCTGGTCCAAATGGCATGATTAGATAAGTACCTGCCATGCCTATTAACTTCAAAGAGAAATTGAAGGCAAAATTGAACCCATATGCCATCTGTCCTTGCACTTCAGAAAGCCACATGACCTCAATTTCTGCATTGAGTTAATTTCTGAGGCAGTCTACACGATACTTATTGCTGTGGACTTAATAATTACCCCCAGGTTGGCCTTCTCAAGCACACGATGAAGGGCTTTGTACCTGTAGCTTCTAGAGGTTCAGATGATCCCTGGACCATACCTGAGTGTATCCTTGTGAAAGACAGGTCATTTGAAAAGACCAGGAGGGACAGACTCACATTGCCTTACAAAATGGTAAGGCATGTGATGTTGACCCATCCAGCCTCAAACATGAAGATTCAGATGTTGATTCAGGCATTGTGTGGGGAGACATGTTGCTAAATTGGCCAGGGTTACAACCAAGGGTCACACTGAGGAATTGAAGAGATGAGCCAGGAGTCTCTGAAGAGAGTATAACGCTGATTTCCCTGCTGTGTCTGAGACACCCTGTTGGCAAACTCCCTACACAGGACTTCCGAGGTCCACAGTAAGATTTCTAGGTCATTAAGTCCCAACCCAAGTCCCTTGTTTCTTCTGCCACAGCCATTAGGAGGTTCCTTGTGTGTATATTTATCAAAACAGAGACTTTATAGCCAATGGAATTAGAGATGATGGATATCAACCTAGGTAGAAGAGATAAAAGCAGGTAGAATCCACCAAAAGACTCCAGGAAAGAAGGCAAATGTGGGGCCTTTGCTCAGAGGCTTCCTTGAAACCTACTTCAGGTATCTCATTTCCGACATATGTCTGGAACTCACCTCTGAGTAGGAGACCCTGTCCTCCAAGCGAAGCATCCTATATTTTGCCCTTATTTGTTATATGCCTTCTGAAGAGGGCACATCCGATCACAGAGTAGCAACAGGCCTTCCCGTAGGGTTTCAGGAAAGCCTGGTCTTATGACTTTGAACACGAGACTTGGGACTGGATGTGGTAGTGAACTCTTGTAATCCTAGCATTCAGGAGGTGGAGCCAGGAGGTTAAAGAGAGTTCAAGGTCAGCATGGTCAAGAGAGACCAATCCTATCTCAATAAATAAATAAACAAACAAAAAAACAAACAACAAGTGCATTTGTAAAATAATTAATTAATTATTAATAGTGTGCAAATTGAGAAAGACTCCATCACATCACACAAAACATAGGAACAGCACTTCAAGAAGAAAGAGGACTCGAATTCTGCAGATCTAGTATGTGAGAACCAAGAGCAGGTAGCGAGCCTCCGGGTTGCCTGGGTGGCCTCACTGAGCTGGGCTGGCACTGTGAGGTGGGACTGAAACTGCCCAGCGGTGTGAAAGAGAGAAGCAGAGGTAGGAATTGTGGATGGCAGCGCAGGCGATTGGTCTTAGCTAGGATGGAGGGTGGAGGCTGGTTTTACTATTTTTGGCCATTGTATGGATGACTTTCTGTTTCCATACGAGCCCCAGCCTGGGTAGGTACATTCCAGAGATGCACAAGCCACAACCGTGGGCTGACTCATCTCTAGCCAGCTCCCTCACAAATTCTCCACAATCAGAAAGTTGACATTTTCTACTAATACCCTGGCTTCATCCTCTGCTGACCCCTCTGAGATGACTGTTGGCTTAGTTGGGGTCTCTATCGCTGCAACTAAACTCTCTGACCAAAAAGCTAGTTGAAAAGAAAAGGGTTTATTCTGCTAACCCTTCCCTGTCACTGTTCATCCCCAAAGGAAGCCAGGACAGGGCAGGAAACAGGAGGCAAGAGAGGCCATGGAGGCATGCTGCTTACTGGCTTGCTCAGCCTGCTTTCTTATAGAACTCAGGACCACCAGCCCAGAGATGGCACCACTCACCATGGGCTGGACCCTCCCCCCTTGATCACTAATTAAGAAAATGCCTTACAGCAGGATCTTAGGGAGGCATTTTCTCAAGTGAGGTTCCCTCCTTTCAGATGACACTAATCTGTGTGTCAATTTGCCACAAGACCAGCCAGCCTACCTGTTTTGTTCTGCGCTAAGACAGAGGCCACCACTTCAAACCATTGTCATCTTCTCTCATTTCCACCTCTATGTTCCTCACAATCGTTACCCTTCTGTTTGGAAAGAAGGCTTCCTTCACCCTTCAGGTAACTCTGCCTTTCTCTTTTGGAACTTGCCTACCAGGCCAGCCAGCTAGGCTCACTATTGTTCAGTTACTTTCTCACTCACCCTGGCCCATCTGTTACTAAACCCAGGGTTACACATGTGTTACTCTCCTGAACATTTCAGGCTGAGTCCTGGTTATTTTTTAAGCCAACCTCCAGCTCTCAGTTTTGACCTTGGGACTCAACCTCTATCCGGCTTCCAGACTTGCCTGTGAATGTGTGGCTCTGCTGCCTCTACCTCCATTCCAGAACAGCTCGCTCACACACCTCTACTTGCTGTGAAGTGCTATACGTCCCGTGTTTCTAGACACAGCGTGCCTCCTGTTGACTCTCTCCAGAATCGCAGCCTTGCGCAACACTACAAAACCAACCCGGAGTTTCAGACAAAAGACATTTCTGGTTAATGAGCTCTGCCCTCTGGGATCTGGCTTTTGACTTGGCTTGTCCCTCCTCCAAAAGAGCATCTCTTTGTGGAACCATTTTCCCTCTAGACTCTAGGTTTTGTTTTCATCCATCCTTCTCAGTGAGTCTACCTGACGGTACATTCCGGGCTCAGGAATGAATGTCTGTCTCACCTCCTGTACGTGATGGCATTTCCTCCTCACAGTAACCCTCTGCTGAAGAGTTTACAGCGACCCTGTGCTAGAAAAGGTTGGAGAGATTTGCTCAAACCACATGGATATTCAGTGATGAAACAGGGCTGAAACTAGAGCCTTCTAACTCTAGAGCCTTTGCTGGATAAGTAGCTATAACTTTTAACAGAGTGTGTGTGTGTGTGTGTGTGTGTGTGTGTGTGTGTGTGTTTGGGTGAATATGTGTGTGCATTTGTATATGGGTTGTATGTGTTTGGGGTGAGTGTGTGTATGTATGGACTATGTGTGTTTGGGGTGATGGTGTGTATGTGCAAGTGCATTTGTATGTGGGTTATATGTATTTGGGGTATGTGTGTGTATGGGCTGTGTATATTTGGGGTGAGTGTGTGTATCTTTATATTATTTACATGTGTGTATATTTGTATATGAGTTGTGTGAGTTTGGGGTGAGGGTGTGTGTGTGTATGTGTGTGTATCTTTAAATGTTTTGTGTGTGTGTGTGTTTGTGGGGAGTGTGTGTATCTGTGTATGGGTTGTGTGTGTTTGGGGTAAGTGTGTATGTGTGTGTATTGTAAGTGTTTGTGATGGCAATGAGTGTGTGTGTATCTGTGTATGGGTTGTGTGTGGGTGTGTGGAGTGAGGGTATGTGTTTGGGGTAAAGGTGGGGGTGTATGTGTGTAACTGTGTATGGGCTGTGTGTGTTTGAGGGGTGTGTGTGTGTGTGTGTGTGTGTGTGTGTGTGTGTGTGTGTATTTGTATATGGCCTGTACATGTTTGGTATAGAAGGTGATGATGGGGGTGGAGATTAAGGTAGGGCATAATGGTAAGAAAGCTCTCTAAGACCCTCCTTCTCAGACCTCCTGGTCTGGATTAGCTGCTGCCTGGCTACAGAGCATTATCATTATCACTCTCTTCTGTGCCTGTCACCAGGCCTGTGGGGACCTGCCCTTCCTTCCTTCTCTCAGTTTTCTGTTGATAGCTATGCTGGAAAAATGACATGCTGGCTGGCTACTGCCATGCTCACCAGATGCATGCTGTACCTGCTGGGGTTACTTCCTGATAGATCCTTCTGCCTGGTGCCTGCCCCCTCACAGGGGCTGGTCTACTTCTGGGACAGGGTCTTTCTCAGTCTGTTTTGTCTCTGTGCAGGCCACTGAGTTACCTCTTTCTGTGAAGACTCTCCCCTGCTCCCCCCCCCAACCCCCCCCCCCATCCCAGAACAGAATTCATCCTCGAACACTGCTGCAATCCTTAGCTCTGAATTGATGCTCATTCAAGATAAGCTATAGTTAAGCTTCCTGGACTACCTGTCCCAGAACCTTCTAATAAGACCTTCGTTCTTCCAAACTTTAGATGTGTGCTTAAGTCATCAGAACATGCTCTTCCAAAGTAAAGATGCTACCAGAAACCCAAACAAGTTTGTTAAGTAAATTCACTCTTAGAAGGAGAAACTGGCCAACAGAATAACAACAATGATCATCAAAACAGGGGACCAGTATTTTCAAAGTGCTTTACAGTCAGCAATTTTGCTGGCTTCTCATTTCCTGTACAAAGACTTTTGTGACTTGTGGAAAGCCACATAGCAAGACTCTGGGGGACAGGACTCAAAGATCCAGGTTGACTTCAAAGCCCATGCTCCTCCCAAAATGCTTCCTACAAGCTTCTGTCAAGTGACCTGCTGGGACATTTGAAAATCTCAAGCAGAAATTCCCCTGGTTGGCATTATCCATTCTCTAAGAACAAGCATCTTCAAGCAGAAACCTAAAACAGTGAAAATCAAGACCCAAGGATTTCTGTATTCTCTTTAGCAGTAGCAATTCTTTAGTTCTTTTTCCTTACAACATATGAAAAATTGTAATTCCTAGGGGGTGAAAGGGTTATGAGACTTTCGATGAAGAAGCCAAATGGTCTAGGCAAAGGAACCCCTGCTACGTACTCTTCCTCCATCAAGAACAAAGTTAGGAACAGGTTCGTTTTCATATCCTTTCTCTTGTAGGGCAGCAAGACTCTTATCTTAAACATAGCCTCCCTCTTCTACAACAAAACTAAACACATGACACATAAACTCTTTATCCATCTTATATCTAGTACAAGAACTGAGCTCGGACATTTTAAGACTTTGGTTTATTGAGAACAATGAAAACACGGGAGAAAATAGTTTTCTGTTGACACCGGAGTCTGTAGAACAACAGAACTTTGTGTTCTAGCCTAAATTTCATATTTGTGACTCGATTATAAAAAGGTATAAATTATATAAACAGTAAAGTCAAGAACAGGAAATTATCATTTTGCTGAACAGGCCATACCTCTGGTTAACAGACTTGCTGCCCTCTGCCTTGAAAAAACATTTTGTTCCCAGGTCTTGGGGACAATGAGCCACATCCATTACACGTCTGGGTAGTGTTGTTCTCGGGGAGTAAGAAAACAACTCGTGTAAAGGCCAGAGCTATCCATTTATATGTACAATAGGTTGATGACTCCTTTTTCCTGAGAAATATTTGTCTGATTCATGTATGCATCAGAAACCATGCCAGATTAAAACACAGCCTTGCTTTCGTTTTCTACAGAACAGTCGCTGCTTCCACTAAATGATTCAAAGCTCCCATGATTCAAAGCTTTTCCTGGCTTCCCTCTGAATGGAGGACATATTTCGGCTCCTTTCCATGGTGTAGGAGACCTTGCCTTTGATGCAATGGCTTCATTGATCACCCCTTCATGCCATGCTTTAGGCAAACTGGCCAGCCCCACCTTCTGTGAAGATACGAGGTTCCATCTCTCCCTAACTCTCCTCATGGCTGAAAATGTCTCTCTCCACCTGAGGATCATCTTTCCTCAGAAAACTAAAAAATAGAAAGGCTTTCTGATCAAGCTGGACCACTCGGGGCTCTGTCCAAGGGGATCAGCCAGCTCCCCGTAAAGATACCTGCACATCCGTGTTTATCATAACCCCCTTCACAACAGCCGGGCTTGAGGAATGAGCCTCCTTGTCTATCTGCAAATTAATGGGTAAAGATAGCCATTGTGATACACACACACACACAATGGGACTTTTTACAGCTGAGAAAAATAATAACATCATGTCATTTGCATGAAAAAATAGATAGAATGTATCATGTTAACGGAAACAGCCCAGTCTCACAAAGACAGGAGTCACATGGGTTCTCTCACATATGAAGTTCAGGGGAAGGAAATGGATCGTGGAAGTGAAAGGGAGAGGAACATGGGTATGGAGGGGGGATAAGAAAGAATAATAGAAGCAGATATGATCAAAATGCATTAAATGCTCTGATGGAAATGTCATATTGAAACCCATTGCCTGCAACAGTCTATACATGATGATGATGATGATGATAATAAATAAATAAATAAATAAATGGGGGAACTGCAACAATCCCCACCCCCAAATAAAAATATCTGCTCCTAGAAGATGCTTCTTTTTCTAAAGTTTCATCTCTTCCATTACTTTCCAACCCCCTCTTTATGAACAGTGTTTATCACTTCTGGACACACGTTTGTTGATGTTTCCTTTTTTACTGTTTGTTTCTCCTTCCAGAAAAATCTTTGCGTGAATCGGTTTCCAGAACCCGGTACCCTGAACCCAGTTTCTCCATAAACACTCAGGATGTCACTTACAAGGCAAGTGGATTTGATCTCCTCCTTGTATGTTGGAAAACTTGCAGGGCTTCAAGGTGCTACAGTTGGTAAGGAGGGGACCAAGCTTTTCTCATTAAGTCCCTCTCGATTCAGATGTTTCTCTCGCACGCACGCACAAAATTTAAGTCAGGAAGGAGATTATCTCATCTCAAATACTGAAGAAAGTAAAACGAACACTTGTTCCGACTACACTGGAGGGAGTCTAATAAACGCAAGGCCTCCCACTCATCCAACGGATTCCTTCGAATGGTTGGGATCGGTTGAGCCTTTTTCTACAGAGCTGCGGGAGAAAGGAAGCTTCATGTGTCCGCCCAGCAAAGCGCTGGAGTGCCTCACCCCTGAGACGCTTTCTCCCTCCCGCCATGTTGTCTAAGGAGCGCCCCACCCCTCACCCCCTACCCCGTAGCCTCCTATCGCTTTCTAGGCCGTTCTATTCTATTCTTTCCTTGCGGCATTTAGGCATTTATCTCTTTCTAAGCGTATCCTTGTTAAGGTTTCCATAGTCATTGTCTAATTAGGTGGAGGTGAAATATAACTTTGTGGGAGCAGGACCCCACCCCTACCCCCACCTGCCTATACACTGAAACACATGGGAAATCCCCAGGGGTTGAGTCTAGGAAAGGATGAGGTCTCTGCTCTGTAGAAGTTAGTACTTAGCCCTTGACTATGCTAATCTGCTTGGCTGATTGAACTTTTTTTTTTTTCATCTATCAGCCCTGCTTACGGATCTGAGTATCAGGAAGGCTTAAGATGAAATAATTTGCTGAACTCATTCACAAGCATTTAATACTACTAAACCAATGGGTGCTGGTGCTCACGTAGTAGGGACAGTATAGAGACAGAGATAGCCGAGGAGGATAAACAAAAGAGAGTGTAAGCCAGCGGAACATGGGCACTGAGAAGCAACCACGTCGGTGGTAAGAGAGTGCCAGAAGGTGGTTGCAGTGGATACCGAGAAAGTTTAAATTTTCCAAATAAATAAATAAATAAATAAATAAATAAATAAATAACAGATTGGCCAATGGGGGTAAATGTCAAAAAGAATCTCCATTTTTAAAAGGCTAGACAAATACCCACCGGATTCGGCAGCTGAAAGTTTTAAAGAGCAATTTTAGGTGAGTAATGGAAATAGATGGCTGATTGAGAGGGACTGGAAATGGACTTTTACAAGGCAAGTAATTAAAGAGAGTTAAGGCAATGCCCCTGAGAGGTTCAGGTTGAAGACAGAAAGACAGGCTCATCCCTAAGAAGGGGCTTCTAGACAAAGCCTCATAATTGGGCTCACAATTGGACTCTCATAATCGATGCAGTTCATTGTATGCCAATTACACTGCAATAAAGGAACATTTTCAAGAGCACGCCTTAGAGCTTCCTAAGATATTAGAGTACATTCTCAGTTGAGAATCGTGTTTCACTTTCATTATGCTACATGAAGGCATTCCCAATACATGAATGAGAAAAAAAATCTAATATGAGGAAAAGCCCAAAACACATAAATCCACACTCTGGGTACAAAAAAAAAGAATTTAACAAGGGCAACAGGAACAAGAATGTGTGCTTAAGGTAGGGGACCAGAGAAAGGCACTGGGGTCATGGCTAGGATATATGTGTATACACACACACACACATATTGGTTACACTTCTTGCAGACTCTAGACATTGGCCAGGTTTATGATCCGATCCACAGCAAGGCAAAAAAAGCTAAACAAAGACCTCCAGGACAAGCTCAAAGAATTGCCTGGACAGATGAATGTCTACAGTGCCATCAAAACTTCACTTAGGGTCATAATGAAAAACCATGTAGACATGAGACAGTGGGTGGAAGAGAAGGGAGAGTTAGATAGAAATTAAGAACCCATTCTACCTGGGTCTTATGAATTGAAGCAAATAAGACACCAAATTTCCACAATGGTTGAGAAACTCAAAGACAAGGCAGACAAGAGAGGTACTAACTTGGTAGATGCGCTTATTCAAAACACAACCATGTAGAGTTTTCTCGACAGTGCCTAAATACTAATGGATTCAATGCTGTATGTCTTCTCAAAGAGTATTTTCTCATCCTGTATTAAAATAATTAGAGCGTTGAGCAGCGTGCCAGGGTGTTCGTTCCTCCCACCTCTACCCCACCTCGACTTTTGTGTTTTCATCTAAGCAATGCAGGAGAGGTAGAAAGACTTTCCTTTGACTTGTCTGACTTTCCATAACATTCTTCAGAGAAGTAGACTTGTCTGTGACTGAAAATAGAACAGGGTGAAGAAGGGAAAGAGGAGAAGTGCCGTTTTATATCTGTTGTAATATGAATAGTCATTGTGTTAGCTACAAGAGAAAATGTAAGCACGAAGGGTGGGTGGTGTGGCTAGTTAACAACCCACTAATCACAGAATTGACCGGAGACGCTAAGGGATGTGACCCTTCGCTCCCGATCAGAAAGTTAAACACCTGCCAGAGGATTGGTAGAGTCTTTACAAGTCACCCCACCTGACCTCAGGCTGTACAAGTGAAGGGATGATCAAAGGATTATGGGATTTGAGAGATACCTCCAAGACAGCATCAGTCGTCACATGTCCACTTCTGTCTTAAATATCTATCCTTTCTCCCTAGTGAGCCTACTCCAATCTTGTCTGTTTCCCTAAAATACTAGGTAATATTTACAGGGGCCTCAGTATGAATAATCAAGTATTTCCATATCCTAAGTCATGTAATGATTGAAACAATCACTAATCTAATCTATGTATGGTTATAGGTCCTAATCTATTGATGGATCGAACAGCTATGACACAAATAGGCCAGGTCATGTATCCAGGTGACACAGCTGGCGAGCAGAAATTCAAGCCCAGGCCCTCTAGAACAAGAGCTTTTGTGCTCAGCTCCTGGGATATGCTATCCTCTGTCTTATTTCAGGTCAACAATCCACTCTCTCCTGGAACATCACAAGATCAGTTCATTAAATTTGCTTGCTGTGTTGTTTTTTAAATATAAGAATCACAAGTGAATATATTTTCTAAAAATCTCATAATGGCAACAATAAAATTCCATTTGACTGTGAACTATGGTCCCAGGTCCTTCCTCTGTGTGTGGTATTTTTTTTTCTTCCTAGACATTTTTCTGCATGCTTATGTATTTTTTAAAATAGTATAATTTGATAGATAGTTTCATATGTCAACCATCGAGAACTTCACTTTAAACTCCCCTGTATGTCTTTCAGGGCACTGTAAACAAAAACCAGGTGGCATCTGAAAGGTGAAAATTCTGCTTCCTTCCTGGCAAACACTGCACCTTCAAACAGGGTTGGCATCACTCATACGGAGATGCTGCACTCTGCTAATCTTGGTACCAGTGACATCCAGGAAAAAAAAAAATCCTTGAAAGGAAAGGACTAGCAAGCAATTGGGAGTAACATTTCAAATGAAATAGAAGGGGGAAATAGCCTACTCACCTAGAACTTCATCATGCTTTCAGGCCAGGCCAAGTTCCTAATAATATCCATACATATATAACCACAATATTCAGTTGGCCTATACATATCATCCTTATAGCCTCCTGGAGCTGAGTTCCATTTGGTCCCACTCATTGAATGTGACAGCTTGCCTCTTTCAATGTGGAAAGAGTGAACACTCACAACCAGAGTGTACATTCCCACAGACAGGAACTATTGTGCCAGGAAATGTTCATGAACCCCAAAAGACCACCAAGAAGCTGAATCCAAAGCAATCGCATTAGGGTCTCTTTATTCAAGCTCGAGCTTGGGCCCTCTGTCAAGCTTGACACAGCAGGAAGGTAGAGCATTTATAAAGTTTCAGGCAAGTGTTTATAAAGACAAGAAGGAGGTATCTAGACTGAGCACATCTGATTGGGGGCCCATGATGGCCTTTAACATGGCTGGTGCTGGGAGCCAAACCATAAACCTAACTTCTGTTTTCCTCCTGATTGGTGGTTGTTAGGAAGTGAGGTGTCAGGGGAGGGCTTGTAACTTGGGGGTGCAGATTTGTTGGGGGAACAACCTGCAAACTGGTGCTAGACACAGGTCTTTTTGGGTGGTAGCCTAGAAAATGGTGGTAGGTACTAGCCTGTTAACTTGAGTTCAACCTCAGGTCAGGATCTCTAAGATGGAGTCTGAACCCAGAAGATCTGGCCTCTCAGAATCACATCCCTCTCATCATCTGATAGAATACCAGTCCTTAGCTCAACACCTCACAGGTAACAACTGTGTATTAAACGAATGAGTGCATCTTCAGGAGGCGCTACTCAGGATTCACAACGTCCTACAAAGCAGGATGATTCAATCAGCCATGACCTGAAAGAGTTAAGGTGACCTGAACAGTCACAGACCAATAGCATTCAATGAGAATGGAAACAGTACCTACGTGTGCTGTACCAGCTAAAGCATTGTTTTAGTTAGACACTGGAGTTAATAAAATGTCTTCCCTGTGGATTTTTTGTGTAACCTAAGGTGATTTTCTTAACCTCTCCCTTGAGTTTCCTTACTTAGAATAATGACAATAATAAAATCCTTTAGGCCTTAGCAAGGATTAAATGAAATAATGAACAAAACCATCTACTTGCGTGTGAGACAGGAGTAGGAGGTGAGTAATGCCAATCCCATGTCTATTTTCCCTCCACCCACTCATCGCCCCCTTCCTAATAAGACTTTAAATTCTCTCTCTCTCTCTCTCTCTCTCTCTCTCCCTCTCTCTCTCTCTCTCTCTCTCTTCCACTTTTGGCCATCCATGGAACAACTTCTTTACATTATTTACAAGTCTTAGTTACCACAGTGGAGGTTCTAAACCTTCCTAGTGTTGCCACCCTTTAATACAGTTCCTCATGTTACGATGACCCCAACCATAAACTTATTTTGTTGCTACTTCATATCTATAATTTTGCTATGGTTATGAATTGTAAAATCTTATAGGCAGGATATCTGATACGTGACCCCTCACAAAGGGATCATGACTCCCAGGTTGAGACCCACTGTCCTAGAGAGTTCAAAAGAACTGAAGGCAACACAACTAAATTAAACAACCTTAGTCCTTCCTCTAAGTCTGGCTCTGCCAATATTTAAAAATGAATTCCCACAGAAACAAATGTAATGAAAGAGAAAGAGGTTATCAATGTGAGAATGGAAGTTGTGGGAGGAGTTCAAAGGGCAGCCGCTAGGAGGGGGCCAATGGAGTGAGAAAAGGAAGGAGAAAAAGCAATATAAATACACATTAAAAACATTTAAAATCTAAAAAAAAAATTAAAATCTTGAAATGAAAGGATGACTACCCACAAACCACTGGGGCATACCTATTGACCTGAACGAATGATCTTGCTATTAGTCACATCTTTAAAGCTGCCCTCTGCTTCTTCCTGAACTGAAGCTTGAGCAATACCCAGCCTGATGAAGGCAGTGTTCGTGCACTCTTTCTCAGGTATCTTATAAATCTCGATTAAAAATAAATAAATAAATAAATAAATAAATAAATAAATCCACCTTTTGCTTTGAGGCCTCAGGAGTGTCAAGAATAATTGAAGGATTTCTTCATGCGTCCATGGCCTGAAGATTACATCGTTCCCTTAAAGACATAGCCAGAGACACCCATTTAGAACTGTGGTCAACAGCATAAGCTAAACATACTACACCCAAAAGACAAACAACCTGGCTCACCTATTGGTCAATGCTGATCTCAGACTTCCTTATTCATCAGGGAGTTCATAACCCTGCTGAATCCACCAGCTCATGCATCACCTGAAAGAACTCTGAGGTGGAGATTAACAGCCTTCATCGGCTTATGAATAGCTATATTTTATAGACTCTTTACCCAGGACTCAGGCAGAACTGAGTATGAACGACTGGGCAAGGAGATGCATCTGGACCAGACAGATACCCTTGAGTTTTTACTGTGCCCCATAAACAGCATCACAGTTTCATGGATATATTGTCAATGGAGAACAAAATAGGAAGCATCCTTTAAGAGACTCACTCAGTCAAGCTGCTGGGCTAATTGCATGCACATGCTGTTGACCTGACTTATCTAGAAATAAGCCAGGTCTCTAAAACCGACCTCCGTATCTTTCCTCTTCATTCCAAATTGTATGCCTTAGCCTGATGCTGTCTATACACATACATGGCGAAGATGAGGAAACATGAAAATAGAAATAGTCCGGATAAAAATCCCAGCTCAGTTAAAGTTGTCAATTAAAATTTACACTAATCTGATTCCCTCCTTCCTTGTTCAGAGAAGCAATTTTTCCCTAAGCCCAGCACCGGTTAGACCACTAAATCATCTAAATTACAGTGTCAAAAGCCCAAACTTTGCTCTGCATATTAGGACTGTGGAACTAGCTGCATCTCATGTGCAATCACACACCATTCAGGGCACTCACCTGAAACCACTGGAAAGCATTTTCATTGTGTGCCGTGAAATCGATTTTAAGCAGTCCGCTATTCTCTTACATCTATCTACTTTCCTGGTGGCAAGGAATAGATTGGGTGGGATAGGGCAGAGATTTGGGAATAGTAAGTATAATACCTTAATTTAAAAGATTAATTAGGCATGGAGGAGATACAGGGATTTAAAAAAAACAAAAAACAAAAAAACAATGTACCAAACCCTCTCATCAAATGCTTAGGTTCCAAGGAACTTGTTCCTGTATATATATATATATGTGTGTGTGTGTGTGTGTGTGTGTGTGTGTGTGTGTGTGTGTGTGTTGGGGATAGGATGCGTGCACGCACACACTCATGCAAGTGTATATTTACACCAGAAGACAACCCTGAGTGTTATTATTAAGGCACCACTGACTGCCTTTTGCAAGGGGTCACTTGATGGCCTGGAGCTTACCAGTTAGGCAAGGTGATCTGGCCAGTGAGTACCAGGAGTCCACCCTCTACCCCCAGTACTGGCTGGGATTACAAGCACAGCAAGTGTTTAATTGACTGGGATATCTCCTTGGACCCCACACTTAGTATTTAGGTTTATTATTGGATAAAATGAAAGAAAAAAATCCAGGAGTGGATTGGATCCAAAATACTAAAAGTCTGAACATCACCAATTTAAATGAAACAACTACATAGAAAATGAAGATCTTCCCAGAAAAAAAAAAAAAATCAGTAGAAACCAGCTTTGAGGAGTTCGGGAGAGTGATGTTTATGATAAATAACCCTAGAAACGCACCCGTAGGCACCCAACTTGGCAAAGCAGGGGTTCATCAGCTGTATAGAACCAACAGGATCCAGTTCATCTTCTACCACAACTGACCAGCTTGCCCTACATGACATCAAGCAGGTTTCTCTTCCTAAGTACACCCACTTTTTAAAAAGGGGGGTGGCAAACTCATCTCTACCCAAAAGAACTGGGTCACATAGTAGATATCACACTCCACAATGTCATTAACATTGAGTTGTAAGGAAACATGGTTCCCATAGGCCTGAAAGAGTTTCTTAAATGTGACCTACATTCAAGTATAATTATCTTTCTTTCCCAATTGGCAAACAGATACTGCATAACCCTGTCTTAAAATCCCATAATTAATACAGTTTTGAATGCTATAAGCCAAATTATCTGACCTAAAATATGGCAAGATAGAGAAGAAGGCAAAGCAATTAGAATAACATAGTTGCACCTTAGCCCGGGCCCCCACTATGGAAACCACAACTTTCCTTTTCACAACAGGATTTATTCTGTATAGAGAAGTCTTCCACACATTCGTGTAGAAAAAGCTAGAAATGCTGGAACTATACCAAACATTCAGGCAGGACTAGTCTTAAATACTATTAAGAGCATGCCCAAGATTTAAACTAAAGCACTCCCCACCATGAAACCCTGGGGCAGTAGGAATTTATGCAGACAGATTAAATCGTTTGTTTGTGCTGTTGCATTTATTTGATTTTATCCATGGGTCAGTAGAGAGATAGTGCGGTACAGGATTTTAAAAGCACCGAAAGGTTGCCTCTAAGCCAGTCAGCCCATCAGCTCTTTGATCTTAAGCAGACTCATCTTTCTGGAAAAAAAAAAAAAAACCCTCCATTTCCAGCTTCAAATGAGATTGTGATACTATCTATTTCACACTATTGTTATAAAGAACCAAAAATTGTAATAATTGAAGTATGGTTGGTTGGTTGGTTTGTTTGTTTGTTTGTTTGTTTTACTGAAAATGGATTAAACAGATGTTTGAATTAGTATGACATATTCCAATATTAATTGAGTTTATTTAGTGTTTGGGGCAGACCACTTGGGACAGAATGAAAGGACTTCTTAGTATTGGGACCAAACAAAAGAAGTGTGCCAAAAGGTATCTGTTTGTATTGTTTGAGAATTCCATACGTGCCTATAACACATTTGCTCAAATCTACCCCTATTCCCTCCACTGGAGCATGGGCAGTCTCTGAAAGCCTCAGCCATGAAGAAAGAAAAAGGACTCTCCTTCCCCCGGCCCGTCCCTCACCCATGCTGGGACTTTGGCTGGCTTGGTCTTGTGCTGGTCTTGTGTACGTGATCAGAGTTGCTGTGAGTTCATTGTGCAATAGGCCTGTTATGTCCAGTAAATACTGCCTCCCTGCCTATACAGTACCCTCAAATCATCATCTTTGTCTCCACTTCTGAGATGATCCCTAAGTCTTAGAGGTGTGTGTGTGTGTGTGTGTGTGTGTGTGTGTGTGTGTGTGTTTCAAAACAATGAATGTGAGGTATGAATAAATACTATGCATAAAAATTTCACATCAGGCAAACTGGTCTGGGATTCTAGATAAGGATGGTAGATTGTGCAGGTGTTTATAGTCTCTTCTAACCCAAAGCCCCACTAAAGTGTCATTAAAGAAAGCAGTAGCCAGCTGATGGCTCAGTGTGTAAGAGTGCTTACTGAGCAAGCATGAAGGCCTGGGGTTCAGTCCCCCCAGCACACACAAGAAGATGAGCGTGGCAGAGCATATGTGTAACCCCAGCACTGTGGGGGAAAAGAACCAAGCAGATCTTAGGGGTTTGATGGGTTGCCAGCCTGTCTGAACCAGTGAGCCTTAAGTTCAGTGAGAGAACCTGTCTCACTGAAACCAGGCAGAGAGTATTAAAGGATTGCTGACATATTCCTCTGACTTCTGTGAACTTTTAAAGAGGAACATACACACTCATACACCAACACCCTCCCCTATGCGCGCACACACACACACCAGCACCCTCCCCTGTGCACAGACACACACACACATACACAAACAGGGAGAGAGACAAGAGAATATAAATAAATACAAGTTCCTAATGTAAAAATAACAATAAAGAGTTGGTTTTTATTGATAAAAACAGGTCTACAAGTTTTCGGAAGATGGGAGACATGTCACTGATGATAGGAATTCAAGGATGGCAGATCAGAGCAAAACAAAGTGGGAAGAGAGATGTGGCGATGAGGATAAAGCACTGTTCAAAGGGCACAGCGCTCCTGATCCTGAAGTTTCAGACGGCAAAGGGTCGTGTGTAAAACACAAGCCTAGCATCAGGAGAAACCCAAGGAAACCTGAGCTTCAGGAAAGTTGTTCCTCCACTGTGGAAATGACAGCCCAGTGCACACTGCCGGCTGTGCTCCACAATAGGAACAGATAGATCCTCACACATGGGGGGTGGGGATTCCATATAAGACGTTCTGATGAGGAAAGTTTACACTGTAAACTGATTCTCACATTCAGTTGAAAATATGAACAGCATACTTTTGTAAAAATTCTAATATTGCCAGAAAGATTGACAAGTGCATTGTCTGCAGTGGGCAAGAACAGAAAGGGCTAGGCAAAGAACAAACCAAGCTTCAGAAAAAGGAATAAAAATTGTAGAATTTAATTTCTAAAAAAAAAATCCCCTAAAAGATAAAATTAAAATAGAATAAAACACCATTCTAGGGAAACTAACATGTAATTATTAGGAATTATGGGAAATTAGTACGAAAGTGGAGAGGAGGAAAGACAGGAAGGAGGGGAGGACATTGTTCATCTGAAAGATACAACGGAAATTTGTGCCTGAAAGGCTTAAGGTGTCAGACTGGCTGAGCTCACAAGTGGCTGTCCCATAAGCCATAAGAAAGGCAGAGCCTCCACACAAAAGGCAAAAATTACACAGCATTGAACTTCACACCAGCATATCAGACACTCAAGAGAAAGGGAGAATGCCTTCAAAGTTCTAAAGTTACTTTATAATTGTATCTTCCATACTGATTTATAATATTATTATTTAAGCATGGGGGTAGAACACACTTCCACGTGTTGATTTCCACACATGGGGAGAACACAGAAAAACATATCTTCCCCTCTCTCCTGCGGACTGTGTGAGCACATCCCACGGCAGCAAAAGGGACGCCAAGAAAGGGGGGTCACAGATGACAAAGGAGATCAGTGAAGCACAGGAGATGGCTACAGAGTGGTAGGGCACTCACGCTTGTCTTGAAGCAGCCGTAGAAGAAATTGGGGGGGGACAGGTAGCGGGGATTATATAATTCAGATCTCTCTCTGAATGGAAAAAGAAAAGAAAAACAAAAAGAAAAATGCGGACATGAGAAAGACAAACAGCATTTAAGAAAAAGGAAAATGAAGAAGGAGAGGTGGGTCGATGGGTAGAAGGAAAGCCGGCTACGCAAGCCTGAGGACCCGAGTTCAGGGCCCAGCACCCACCTAACCCTGGAACTAGTCAAATTAGTGAAGTCTCAGTGCCAGTGAGAGCCCTGCCTTCTTATATAAAGTAGAGAGCAATCAAAGAAGCCTCCTCACATCGACCCTAGGTCTCCACATGCATGTGCATGCATAGGCAACCCCACACATGGAAATACAAGAAAGCGCTCCTGCGCATGCGTGCGCGCGCACACACGCCACACCATAGTAAGAGACAGGAGTACAACAATAACTAACACACGATCGGTCGCCGTGAGAAGCAACCCTGACTTTCAGGGAAAATGCCATTGATAAGTTCACATACTGTAGACAAAGACGTTATCATCGTGCCCAGAGAGCACAAGGAAAACATTAGTAACCTTGATCGTGTAGAGGAAATTTACTAAACCTGGGCGGCAGAAGGCATCGGAGAACAGCAAGGCCACTCAGAGTAGACTGCTCACCATGGAAGGTCTAAGTGCTCTTCCTACAGCTGAACAGGTAACCAACAGAGATGTGACAGAAATAAGGTGAGCAGAGGGACAGAGAGGTGAGAGTCTTATCTATCGGTACATTCCAAAAGGACAATTCACAGTATTAGACAATCCCGCTTTGCTTGGCTCTAACAAACCACCTTGGGTTGTGGAATGATGAGAGATCTGTTTAGCTTACAATTTTTGAGTCTGACAATTCAACCCTGGGTAAACCTAGAGTGTTTGGCCCTTGGTGACAGTCCCCTATGTGTGCTACCCTGTGGCAGATGGTGCCGTGGGGGAGCCAGTGCAAGGAAAGAGACAACACATGGCAGAGGCAGGAAGCCAGATCATGAGAAAGGTGAGCGTTATGTTTTATAACAACCCACTCTAAGAGGAAGTCAGCGGGTTCCCATACACATGGCTTTGATCCCTTCCGTGTGAAATAATTACCTTGGTCTAATTACCCCACCTTCTCTTAAAGGTGCCTGTCTCCAGCATCACCACACTGGCGACCGAGCTTTAACAAACACACACACAACCCTGGGCAACATACTCCTGCTACAGTCAAACAGCAGCTAACATCTAAAAGTAGTAGCTTAGAGAATAGCAAGACAAGCTGATTGTTTCAGAGATGGTGGGTGGGGGGGTGGACTAAAATACAGGTTCCAAAATGAAAAGTTATACCTGAGCTGAGAGAGATACTGAGGACTGGGAAAGTCAAGTAGGTATCTGACTAACCGTGACTTTCATTGTTAAAGTATGCCATTCTCATCTACACTTTGATTAATTTTTTTTAAATAATTGCCGTAAAAATGTAAAAGTACTTACTTCACCACAAAATATATAATCCAATATTATATAAATGATGTGTATGAAACTCTTGAGAAAATATTCCACAATATATTGGAAGTTGAACGTGACTCACTTCGTTTTTGATAGGCAGCCACTGACTAATTCTAAAGTGCTCAAGTCCAGTGAGAGGAAAAGTGTCTTTCACCATACCCTTCCATCCGAAGACATCTAAGTCCATCGATTATGGTGTACAGGGAATGCCTGATTGCTTTATGATGTCATATGCTGCTACAGAAATTATTTATGATGCTCCCGGAGCAAGACGATCTACTCTGGGGCTGATACCTTGATTCAGAATTTGACACCTAAAGTGGTTTGAAGCACTTGTGATATTTAGACGTTGAGTGACCCAATGCCATTGCCTTCAAAACACACATTCAAAACATACATTTTCCACCGGGAACTAGAAGGGCATTTGCAATGAACATCCCTCCAAGCAGCCGAGAACAAAGGAAATGTTCGGCAAAATGATGTTGAAACACTACCACTCAGGCAGGCCTTCTCCCCAGTATCTTTCCAGCCGAATAGCGTGCCTGCCTGTGACTCAGATACTGTTCACATTGGAAAAACAAAGCGGAGACATCTACTTAAACGCGCAAACAGTGCCCTCTGCTGGCGGAAATGGGATGTTAGTTAAAAGAACTTCGTCTCAATGACCACAGGGAAAGAAGGGGGAGGGGAAGGAAGGGAGAATGGAGAGATAGAAGGGGAGGAGAGGAGATGGGGAAGAAGCAGAGGGAATAGGAGTGGGAGGGAGAGGGAAAGAGGGAGGGAGAGAGAAAAGTGGACTGGGGGGGGGGGGAAGGGGTAAGGAGGAGGAGGAGGAAATGATACAAACAGGAGAGAAAAAAAAATGGGTTTTAGTCCTTTTTAAGGATAAATGCTTGAAGCATCTTATCACATAGAAGATGCCAATATATTTCCTTAAATCCCAAAGTAACACGTGGCCTTGAATTAAGGAATGGTTTTACAGTGTCCATTCTTTGCCTTACTAAGTTATTTACTCATCACAAGCTCCCTCTGGGGGTGTCCCCCAGTGCTCTGACTATGCGACATAATATACACTCAGCCTTTGCAGAAGATAGTAACTCTATCAAACAAAATTGTTTCCTTAGCTCACAGACCAGGGCTCTGACAGGGTTCCAGAATGTCCCAGGCTGCTCGACATGTTTCTAAATGCTTAGGAAAATCTTAATGTTGATTTTTTGTTTGTTTGTTTGTTCTGTTTTGCTTCAACAAAAGAAGTGGTTGCTTGAAGATAGCAAAATTGGTTTCTTGAAAGAAAAGAAAATGAGTGAGGTATATCCTTCAGGGCTGGCAGGGGGGCGGGTCTGGAGATGTATGTCATACAATTCATCGTAAGTACTTAGTCAATGGAGTAGCAATTCAAATTAGTTTATATATATATATATATATATATATGCACATGTATAGGTAGTATAGTTACGATATTATCGTGTATATATATACACATACGATATATATACACACATACTATATGTGTGTGTGTGTATATACATACATACATATATATATACATACATACATATATATGAATATGAAAGCCAGTATTTCTAATATCTTACATTAAAAATCAGTTGGCTACCCAGCTTCCCATGCCACCACAGTAGTGGGGTTAGCAATGTAAAATATGTAAATATGTTCTATTTTCATAAGGCATTTGCACTGGTGTATTAATACTGTGTGCATATTTAAAGATGTTACAGAGCCCAGCTTCGTCTGACTGTAAGTCGTCACCCCACTACAGGGTCGCTTAGCTGAAGGTGACCGTTCTAAAGACAGTGACAATAGCAGAAGACTCCTGGATGTGCAATGATCAAAAATAAATTCAGCCTCAATTGTGTAACAATCCCAAGGTGCTTCAGGCTAGGCTCGCCTGTGTTACACCGCACAGCTTCTCTGTACTCTCAGCTCGGAACACACAGGAGCCTGTATGCTTATGGATGCCGTCACTCATCCCAACTATCATGCTCAACTAGTCCATTGAACCATCACGCTCAGACGCCCTGCACGCTATGGACTGCGGGGTTTTTTGCTGTTGTTGTTTTGTTTTGTTTTGTTTTTTGTTTTTTGGTTTTTTTTTTTTGTATTTTATCATATGCACAGCTTTCTGCTCTTCTAGAAATGTTAACAGCTGAATTAGGGAAAGCAAAGATGCTCCTGTCATCTGGCCCCAGCCAGGGAGTGTCACATCCATGAGTATAGATTTGGATCATGTTGTGTTTGAATGTTTGATGGTTGCTATCCAAGTCACTGCTGAGCTCCTACACAACACCATTCAATTAACTTTTGCTTGGGTTTAAGGCAGGATTTCCAGCAAGTTTTACAATGGCCTTACACATATTTCTGTACTTCGGGCTGTATATGTATGCAATATGGCCTTCTCAGCATCGATGATTAGAAAAATCAAAAGTATCAGTCAGTTCTTTAAAGCATTGAAGATCTTCCACGGCCTGCCATATTAAATATTTAGGCGAGGTTTAATTCTAGTTATATTTACTGTGGATATGCAATCCTCATGAAAGAGTCTGCAAGTCTAAACTAAGTACTTGTGAATTAATGTTCCAGCGAACCGGCAGTGTGTGAGCACATAAGGTTCTTTTCTTAATGCCTATGTGCACACAAGCCTCCCGTGCTGCCAAGTGCTTCTCACAGTCCCCTTTGTTGTCCTCTATACAGCTCCACAGTGACTTCATTGCGATTGTCCTATTTCCCCGTGGGCTCATAGGTAGCCACCCTTTCCATCTAAACCCATGGCAAAACAAAAAACATGCATCTGTCCCTTTATCTAAAAGTCTCTTTCTCTTTTACCATGAAGGCAGTGTCCATAACTCAGAATATAACAATAATTGTTGGTCGTGGTGACTGATTCTCGAATGAGGGTAGCAACTTTACCTCTTCTTGGGTGTAGCTGGACATGCTTGGTGCATACCACGTATGCTGTGAGATTTGAGCTTTAGAGGGAGGAAGTTACAGGTCGAGTCCCTAATAGCTCATCAGGGTCTGTGATACTGGCAAAGTCACAAGCCCTCTCAGAGTGTGCCTCTCTATCAAAAACAAAAACAAAAACAAAAACAAAACAACAACAACAAAAAAAAAAAAAAACAGATAAGGCCTCAAGGACCTGTACGGAGGACTAAAGAGGATACAACTTAATCCTTACACAATAGTGATGTGTCATAGGTGGTCGTTAAGTATTGTTGACATCCTGATCTACAACACCAGGCAAGTCACCATGACTTGTTAATATCCCCACCCCCTCCATGTTCAAACGTTATGACTTGGCAGATCTGACCCCATAGAGTCCACCCTCGTGCTTAGATCACAGACAACACTCTCCCACCGACCTCAGTGATAGCTGGGCACAACGTGTGGACTCTGCCTGTGAGAGAGATCAGGCCGAGGAGGGTTATACAACCTGATTTTTTTCATCATGGAGTTTGATTTTCAGTCAGAAAGATTTATTCCTGACTGATACCTTCGAGATCTTGTAAGTGACCTTAATGAATCCTCAAAGTAAGCTTGGGACTTATCTCTAGCCCCTCACTACTCCAGCGGTGAGCTATGACTCCTGCAATGATGGACAGATCACGTGATGCCTTGCCATGGGATCCCCCTCCCCAAAAGAGGCGGGATACTGTGTTTTGTGGACATCAACTGGGACTAGAGCCAGATCACCTGGGGTCAAGCGTTTCAACACCATCACTCTGGAGCTTTAAAACTGAGTCCATAGGCTTGCCCTAGAATACTGAATTCATAATCTCTGCTTGGAGGGTTGTTTGAAAGGGAGACGAGAATCCTGTGGGCCTAGAATACAAGCTCACTGATCGTGGTTACATAACCAAAGAGATCAGGAGCCTAGGACTCTCTCCCTGCTTCTACTTCCCCAAACACCTTCTATCCGGTTCATATGAAATCAAAAACCACAGTCATTGGGACAGTGTTTTGGAAAACTTAAGACTTTCAAACTTACAAAAGAAGAAGAAACAGGGACTTCTTTAAGAAGATAAGCTGGGTTCAGCACTCAGTTTCCAGGTGCAGCTCTGTGTCCCCTGTCCAATCCCGGGCTCCAGTGTCAGCAACTCAAGGGATGCGGTTCTCATTCCTGGCCCATACTGTAAAAACAACAGCAGCTAATCCCCTTTATTTATTTTTAACAGGCTACTTGATCCTGATTGATGAGTTTCTAATCAGCCTCACTGGTCTATCTATGCCCCTAGAAACTAAATCACGCACACTGTCATTCCTTGTTTCTTATCCACAGCATCTATGGTCTATGGTCAGACCCACACTGCAGGAACCATGAATCTGACTTAGGTACATGTCTGCCTTACTGACTTAGTCTGATTTTGCCATCATACAGCGCTTGGTACATGATAGTTGATTGCATCTGCCTACCAAAGGGACTCTCTGGAGCTGACATAAAGCAAGAGAGGAATTTATTCCGAGGATGATGAGTAATTGCCACAATCTACAGGAAGCTGAGGGATTTGCCCTTTAAATATGTGTGTCTGGAAACCAGGCCCATGAGGAACATAAGTCATATTCAAATAGCATCTTTCAGTGTGGTCTCCCACCTTTAGTTTGGTCACCAGTGAAGAATAGATGCTGCTCTTGACACTGACCGCCTCATCCTTGGGTCCCTAAGAATTGCCACTGCTCAGCCACTCCACTGCCCTCAGGAGCCAGCCTTGATGCTACAACAGAAGTTTCCCCTTTCTCAATCTACCTTGAACAACTGATTTCAACTAGAAATGGGAGCATGTATCTATGTCTGGGAAAGCTGTATGAAACCAGGGGTGACTTTCTCCTCAGCAAGACTTTCAAGATCATGACTGCCCTTCATAGGACAAATTCCAAGTCCTGGACAGTCCAAATTATAACAACAGCAGCTACTGTACCTACCTTTTAGTGAGGACTTGAAGTTTCACTTGCTTAATGTACATCTAAGGATCACAGTGCTTAGAGCTCTTGAAATAAATTAATCAAAATGAAACCTAATATTACACAGCGTCGTTTGCTCTGGGTTTCTGCAACATTCCCTCTGATCCTTCCTTTTGTTCTGAATTTTTAACAGCACACCGACACAGGCTCCCTCTCTGCCATATAGAGTGGCCGCTAAGAGCAACAATCTTTGTCATTCCGATCCCCTCTGCCTGGCTGGCACCAGCCCTGGAACCTTCTGGCTTCCCCACTCCTTAGCTGTGTCTTCTTTTCATCATTCTCTTGCCCTTTGGCCTGCTGCCTCCATTGGGCTCTCTTGGTTTTTGACCTTGTGCACTCTGGTGTTTCTCAATAGGGGCACTATTGGCATTCATACAGAACAGCTCTCTGTCTCCTGTCTCAAGAATTTTTAACAACCCTGGCCATGCTCTGTCAATGCTCTACTGGTTCTACAATTGCCGTGACAACCCAAAATCGGATGCACATTTCTAATCATTCTTGGTTTACAATTAAGAGCAGGAAGAAGAGCAGTGTCCAATCAGGAGGGAGCACTCTATGAGGAAGGCCCATTTTACCACCTTGGACTCTTGGTTACCGACCCTCCTCTTCCTGCTTTCAGGGTTGGATTCGAACCCAGCTGCTTACCTATCCTGACAACTTACAATTCTACACACCTTTGGGGGTGGGGGACTCGTTGACCAAAATCAGCCTTGGGAGAAAACGTAGTGCAACAATTGAACATAGAGCGGAACCCACCTGACATCTGCAGTGGGATGCAAACTGTTTCCTCGCTCTGAGCTCCATTCAATTATTTCTTTGCTGTAAGATTAGATATGCTATACATAACACTCCACAGAAGCTAAAGAACTCTGTGCAGTTGACTTACTGTAAGAGTGGTCTCAAGACATGTAGGATGTAGAAGCAAGGTGGAACTCAAAGGAAACCAAACAGGGAAGGCCTGAAACATAGATGGAACACAGCCCATCCCACCTCAAGACCAGAAGTTGGCATTTGGGACCCTGGAGTCAAACAGAACTTGGCTGAGGTCTAGCTAGGAGAACATTTCTTTTCCCACATAAAGGAAGTAGGTGAGTTACCATCTGCCAATGGAGCCGGCTGGTAAACAGCAAGAAAGGAATCCGGGACAGGATGCTCAGTGTCCATGGCAGGGAGTTAAACAACATGTATAGAGCACAGTGCTTGGTGCACAGTACGCAGTCACTGAGTGCCACAGATTGTCATTGTACCCTGACAGGTGGGGAAGATGGCACTGCCGATGAGTTAAGGAGCCGTGAGGAACTTCTTCAGACACTAGTGGCTCACAGGAGCCTGAAGTTTCTCCAGTTTTAGTCCCCACTTTGCAGGGTCACACAGTCTCTTTCATTTTCCATTTTCAGAGTGAATAGAGGGACCAAGCCAGAGCAGACAAAACTTGGTGAGGAAACACTGAAGGGAGGAAGGCAGCAGCTCCAGCCCTGGTTAGAGAGTTTTGGAGCTACAGTTACTAGAGTTGTACTCCGTACATCTTTCTATCCTTTTCTCCTTACCTTTGTCTCCTTCACAGAATTCACAGAAGTTGATGATGTTGTGTGACAAACTTTTCCCGGGGGAAGGTATAACACATGCCTACTCACTCTAGATAGGGAACCCCAGGACAGAGCAAAGTACAGATACCACCAAAGTCCAATTTGGCGAGCCATTGAGTTTTACTGGAGTTACTTACAGGAGTAGAGATGAGGGGTTATTTACAGGAACAGACTTTACTCAAAGACAGCTGCATCACCAAAGCCCAACCTTAAAAGGGTGACAGTTCACAAAGCTGGGAACCTGGAACACACTGCACACCCCGCAGGCAGTTCAACAGATTAAAAAGCATGGTTTCCAGATACCTCAGTTGGTCTAAACCTCTCTCAGGCATCTGATCAAGTCTGAGGCTTCTTTGCTACTTAGCTCTACTGACTCTGGCAGGGAAGGGACTAGTGAATCTGGTCAGTTTCAGGGACTTCCTGATGCTGTTCTGAGTTGTTTCCCTTCCTGTTGGAAAGCTTCTCTGTAGGGAGGAATCTCTGAGAAAACGGTTCCACAATGGTTGATGTGCAGGATACAATGTTTAAGATCTGAAGAGCTTGTAATTGAACCACTTCTTATATTAGATGCAAGGACAAAGACAAAGGAAAGAGCTGGAATGGGGACATGCTTCTTTGCTCTTTAGCTTTATCAAAACGCCTGATGACCTCTTAAATTTTGCTATAAACTCAGACTCTGCCTTTGCTCCTTGTTTTCCTACCAGCAGGTGCCTTGCTTAGCGACAAAATGATGCTGAACTGCTGGGTGATGAAGCTTACCTGCCCTCACCAAACAGATTCTACACACAATGCTGTAATTTCTTTTTTTTAAAAAATCACATTTCATAAAGTATAAAAATGTCTTAGTTAGGGTTTTATTGCTATGAACGGACACCATGACCAAGGCAACTCTTACAACATTTAATTGGGGCTGGCTTACAGGTTCAGAGTTTCAGACCAGTATCATCAAGGCAGGAGCATGGCAGCATCCAGGCAGGCATGGTGCAGGAGGGGCTGAGAACTCTACATCTTTATCTAAAGGCTGCTAGCAGAATACTGGCTTCCAGGCAGCTAGGGTGAGGGTGTTAAAGCCCACACCCACAGTGGCACACCTACTCCAACAGGGTCACACCTTCTAATAGTGCCACTCCCTGGGCCAAGAATATACAAACCATCACACATAGATTTAAAAACATAAAGGAAGAAGAAAAGAAAGAAAGAAAGAAAGAAAGAAAGAAAGAAAGAAAGAAAGAAAGAAAGAAAGAAAGAAAGAAAAAGAAAAAGGAAACAAATTTTTCACTGTCCCAAAATAATGACTACTATTAGCATTGTGTGGTACATGCTGATGGACATTTCCAATACACATGTAATGCATATATACAAACACATATGAATAGATGTAACATATCTTAATAGTTAACATGGACTTTTTTGTGAACACTCAAAATCAAAATGAAATCATCTTTTACATCAACTAGTTTGGTTTAGTGAAGTATGGTTCAACAAAAATCGAAATGAAATCATCTTTTAAGTCAGCTAGCTTGATTTAGTGTTGTATGGTTCAGTATGGCATGGTATGCTATGCTATGCTATGCTATGCTATGCTATGCTATGCTATGCTATGCTATGCTATGCTATGGCATGGCATGGCATGGCATGATATGGTATGATATGGTATGGTATGGCACAGTGTACTCTCAACTTAATGGTTATGTAGGAGCCAATGACATGATTCTACTTTAGCCTTCTTAATATATTGTATTTGACCCATGAGCTATTTGCTGCTTTACTGTTGTAAACACTGCTGTGATGAACATCCTGAGCTGGAAAAATCATGAAGCATATTCATAATTAGTTTCCTGGGATTGATTACTCGACAGGACATTATTGAGGCACAGGATTGTCACATTTTCAATTTTATTTACATTGTCAAATGTCCTTTCTGTAGCATTTCTGTGCTCACAGACTCCATAGGAAGACACAGTTGGTTCTTCTGACACATGGTGCAACTTGGTAACCTTGGCAAATTTGGTGGATGTGTTAGTTATTTTGCATTGCTTTAACAGAATGCAAGAGGCGGAGTAACTTACAAAGAATAAAGGTTTTGGTTTTTTGGGTTTTTTGTTTTTTGTTTTGTTTTTGTTTTGTTTGTTTGTTTGTTTACCACAAGAGCCTATCCTTGATTGAAGGCATATTTTATAGAATGTTCCAAGTGTCTAGCACATAAGTAGCAGTAGATGGCTCTCACATCACCTTGACATCTGGAACTAGGGCTCTCTGTGTCTGGGGCCCTCTCTGATGTCAGGTGTAGAGACATGTGCTTGGAGTGTACTACAGGCATGCACCGTGCCTCTCCCTAACTAGGCAGCCACAGAGCCCCAGGCATGGCATGGGGCCCTAGGGGCTCCTAGAAAAATACCATTGTGTCATATCTGGAACTTAACTTTGTCAAATAGTTCTTTATACATTTCCTTTCTGGGACTCCCATTACAGCTGAAAACTTATAATGTCCTGCTTATACTAGCAAACGATTTAAGGAATTTTACAATATAAATAATCACATTATTGGAGTCCCTTACAATCTTAGGGTCAAGCTACTGTGGAACAGCACCATCAAATACTTAGATGGCAAATTTTAAAAATAAAAAGGGAGCATATACGCCTACCTAAATCCCCATTGATTATGCTAAATTTACCATAGCTTTTAGCATAGCTTTTCTTCCCCTTTAAAGGCTAATTTTTCTGCTGCCCTAAGGTATTTTGCCCAAAAGGAGAAACAGCCTAAAGTATATGTTAAATGCAAAGATCTAGAAACCAATCTATTGAAAGGACCCAGTGTTTTTCTAACATCAGGGTAAAGTTATGCTTCTGTCCTCCCAGAAAATGAGCAAAGTCCCAGACGCCTCCCACCCTGATGCATCCCAGAGACCACACAAAAGAAGCATCTGACTATAGACAAGAAATCCATCCCGAGATGTCCCAAGAGGAAGACATCTCTCATCATCAATGACATAAGGTCAAAGACATAACACTATTGGATCCCAAAATTATGCTGCTATGTTTACTAACTCTATTACATATTAATTCTCAGCTTGTCAATGCAGAATCCAAATCCCTGTTTTGGGAGGAGGGATGAAGGCACACCTGTAATAGGAAGGAGATAGAATGATTTTGTTTTGCCATGCTAAGGATTTCTTTTTTTAATTACCAGTTCCAGGAGCTGTTACTAGGAAACAAAGAGAGGTCTCAAAAATGACCTGTATTACTAGTAAAACTACTAATATTGCAGTGAAAATAATAGCCGAAATTAATCAAGAGATAGGAGAATTAACTACAGTTTTGCAAAATAGAGCTAGGATAGACTGTTGCTCAAGCATAATGTCGGCTGTCAACTATTTCTTAGTATGTGTGGCTTAAAATGCATCTGTCAGATTTCTTTCATGCAATCCGTGGCCATATTAATAATCTGCATAAAGAGATAAACAAAATCTCTCAATAACCTTCGCATGGCCATCGTGGTTATGACTACTTTCCCCTTTCCTTGATTCTCTGTCTACTGTTCTTGTGATTCTGGCGTGCTTGCCTCTATGAGCTAGACTAGCCATGAAGGCAATGCTTTCAACCTTGCACCTATCACAGCCACAGTTTCCTCTTTAAAAAAAATAAAATAAGAAAGGAGGCAGTGTAGGAGGTACAGTGGTTCTTGTGCTTACAGATAAGCACCAGGGGAACCAGAAATGTTAGACACACAGTTTTTTCCCGTCAAGCGAAGAGACACATACCCCGTTATCTGCCCAGAAGGCAGAGAGCAGATGTGGTTATTAGCCTGGTGATCTTTTCGCTATCTGTGTGGCCAAGACCACAGTAGATCCTCCTCCAGACCCTTATCATGAGTTTGGTTTTGGTTGTTGTTTTGTTTTGTTTTGTTTTGTTCTGTCTTGTTTTTCAGTCAAGCCATAGAACACTTCCTTATGGAAAGTGTCACATGGACTGCACAGAGAATCTCAGGGCAGTTACATCTGAAGCCTTACTGTACACATGGAACTGAGTTATTATCACCAGGAAAGGTAATTGGGCTGTGCTTAATATGCCTAAAATAAACTATTCAAGGTTAGAGTCCTGAAGTCTGAACCAACACCAGCTATGCAGTGCTTTTGAACTGAACTACCTTCTGGCCTCCCAAAGAAAGATGCTCTGTTAGCCATGGTACCCACAGAAGCCTCGGACATGATTATCTTTAGAGGCTGGGAAGTCCAAATCAGGGCAGCTGCATGTGATGGAAAGGTAAGCAGGTATGTGAGAGAGAACTGAAGCATGGAAAAGGTAAACTCCCTTGGTAGTAGCAGCTTTCTATGGCGACAACTAACCTACTCCCATGATAACTGCATTAATCTATCCCTGAGGGCTCCATTAAGGTACCCAGCATCTCCTCCTTAGCCCTACAGCCCACCATGGCTCACTCAGGAACTCACTTCCCAACAGAGGTCTTCTGGGGGATAAAACCTTCAAACCAAGCAGAAATAAAACTGACTCATTGTGCTACTATTAAAAATGTCAGTGTTTAAAGTGTCCCAATATATATGGAAGCCACCCAAATTTCTCTACAACTGAATTTTCTCCTATCCTTATAACATTGATGAATATAGATTCAGACAATATTGACCTAAAAATAAATCCTAAAAATCAATTTGCAATATACTCCATGTATAAATTTTCAGACTACAACAAAAGTTTTTCCCAGTGAAAACCAACATCTATATTCTTTTTTGATGTTTAAGTTTGAACATGTCTTATTCAATACATAGATTGCTGGTACCATTTACCCATACAGCTAGTTGACAAATAAGGGGGAAAATGAGCTGAAATTAGTTGAAAACTTGTTCAAGTAAATAGAATGGATGGGGGAGATATCCTTGGTGAAATGTGATGCAGCCATCAAGGGGACAAGCAGCTTTGGTCTTAGGAAACACAAAGTTTGTTCCCAGCCACTGCAGGGATGTGCTGGCCTGGGAGGGGTGACATGTGACTGTTGTAGAAACCAGGAACACAGCAATGACTCTTGCCCTCCAAGTCTTCTACAGTCACCAAACCCACTGTTTATGGATTTTGTAAGTTTGTTAGAAGCCATCCACTAAGCCCTTTGAACTCTGGCAGAGGAGGGCTTTATAAATAGAATTTGAGCCCATGAGGTACTATCCCAGTGAAGCTAATTTCTCATGTTTCTTTGAAAGAAAAAAAATATTATTGCACAAGTGACCTAATAGGAGACAAACAGAGCAACCCAGCTTTCCAATCCACTAGTGTTTGAAACACTTTCCTGGGGGTCTCCTTTGATACATGGCTTAACATTTACCGTCTTTGTTGGTGACATTTCGAATCATTGTCTTTTTTTCTCAAAATAAAGGTTGGAGGGGCTGGCAAGGTATATTAGCAGTTAAAAGGGATAACTGCTCTTCCAGAGGACCCATTCAGTTCCTAGATCCCATGAAGGGCAACCTATAATTCCACCTTTAAGGGTTCTGACACCCTTACCCAGTCTCTTCAGGCACTGGTATACACTGGTTAAACACAGTATACAAATACATGCACATACATAAAAATAATTTAAGAAGAACAATCTTTTAAAAGCAAAATAAAATATGCAAGCCTGCAAGAAGCAGTTTCCGAAGAAGGTTTTTTGTTTGGTTGGTTGGTTGGTTGGTTGGTTTCAAAACACTTACAACTCTAGAATTTGAGAATTTGTTCTTAATTTAATGATAGGCAAGGGAGACATTTTGACAACAGTACACTCAGAAGGTATTTGCCAACCATTTAGTGAGCAAAGGGTTAACATCCAAACTATATGAGGAATCACTGTTCCGGCCACACTGTGAGACTCAGCTCTGGGAGAGCATCTGGCTGCCAGGCCGGGTCTCAGGCACTGACTTCAGGTCCCCTGTGCCTACTGAAGGTTCCGTTCAGAAGCCACCACTCTGCCTTCATCCAGGCCACCCAGAGGGAAGGCAGGACTTAGTGATGAACAGGACTGGCCTGCTCCCAGATGGGCCCCAGGAGCCAGGCTTGCTCTGCTCAATCATCAGCTAAGTGTAAGCCACCTTAACGTCACAGTGAGGGTTAGCCTCTGAAGAGAGAAAGCTGACGCGCACATATTGTCAAAAAAAAGAAAGAAAGAGAGAGAGAGAGAGAGAGAGAGAGAGAGAGAGAGAGAGGGGGGGAGAGAGAGAGAGAGAGAGAGAGAGAGAGAGAGAGAGAGAGAGAGAGAGAGAGAAAAGAAAACTTCTTTTAGTCCATTGCTGGGATGAACTTCGGGAAACCTACGCCACACCTACACCTCTATTCGTTGATTCGTCCTACATGTCTATCTGTTCCTCATCTGAAATGACACCCTTTGCACCTGTGCCTGTGGCCCTCAATCTGCTAAAGGTATGCAGCGCTTCAAATCCACATTGAGTGTCTAACCGTGTTAGACGGACTACTCAAAGCCTTGACGGAGAAAAACAGCATCTAAAGGTGATGTGAGGGTTAGATGCGCAGGTGCTGAAGGCAGGGAGGTGACTCCGAAGAGGTGGCAGCTGCTGGGAATGGCCCCAGTGAAGAAGCAATCCACCACAAAGGCACCGTGGCCTCAGAGCACTGCACAGATGAACGCTCTCCCGGGAAGCCCAGTTTCCTGTCAACAGTCACCCTGCCTTTTATCTTTCCTCTTTCTCAGCAACAGCAATAACAGCCGACGTCCGCACCACGCCCTGGGCTCTGTTCTAAGCAAGCTGCCTTCGTTTACTCTCATTTCTCGGAGGTAGAAACTGTTTGTCTTCGTTTTACAGACAGGGGAACCGAAGGAGAAGTCGATCGACATCCCCCTCAGGAAGTCGAGAGTCGGATTGGAACATTTTTGATTACAGTTCTTGAGAATAGACTTAGGCTCCTGCCTTCAGTGGGCAAGCGTCCTACTGCTCAATGAGCTGTGCTCCTAGAATTCTTACCCAGTGTGCCATCCGCCTTCTTACAGGACCCACATTCTGATGCCTGTCACGTGTGTCACCCCTGCTAGCAGATGACATGCTCTACGAGCAGCAAGCAAGGGAAATAAGTCCTTTATTCAGTCTCTGGCATTTACTTCATGACTGCTGTCTGCCAAATGTTTAACCCCTTCACACACACACACACACACACACACACGCACGCACGCACGCACGCACGCACGCACGCATGCACGAGCGCGCCTGAACTGGTTACATTGCATACCGTAGAACTCAGTCATCTCAGAGGTGGGTGGAACTGACAGAAGCATCACTGGGCATCAGAACTAGCAAAGGAAGACCTCACTCACATACACCTCTAGGCAGCCTCTCTAGCAGGAAGTTCCCGAGCTTGCCCACCTGACAATAAATGTGTGAGGTGTCTTACCTCTCACCCCCATAAAGAACACTAGGGGTAGATGCTGTTATCTGCACAATAAGGAAAGAACACACATGCTTCGGAAATCCATACAGCCAGCAAGGGGGGAAAAAGGCATTGAGACACTTGGATTCACTGCTTTTCCATGCTCCGCAGTTTGGTTGTAGAGTCTTCTTTTGTGGAATGGAATAAAATGCATAAGAAGTAAGCCTAAACAAACTCTGGTATTTATTAATAAGGTATCAACACACACGAACACACACACACACACACACACAATATATATATATATATATATGTATATGTATATGTATATGTATATGTATATGTATATGTATGTATATATATGTATGTGTGTATATATATATATGTATATATATATATATATATATATATATATATATATATATAGAGAGAGAGAGAGAGAGAGAGAGAGAGAGAGAATTCATCCCCAAACAATCTGGACAAGGACTATCTCCAGAGAAAAAGACACTCCAACAGTTTCTGGGGGTGTTTCCCATGTTGTATTCTTTGCCCTGAGTGGTAATGGCATTGAGTGGTAACACATTTGTTTGGTACCTGTACGTGCATTATGCCACCATATGTTCTGCCATCCATTCTAGTGGTTTTGGTGAGAGAGGTGGTCTTCCATACACTGCATTAGTTCTGGGTCAGAGAGGCGGGCTGCTTGACATTACAGTGGTCCTGGCAAGAGAGGAGTTTTTGTATATTAGTTTTCTACAAGACCCAAAGGGACCAGTTCTTGAGAAGGTGCCTTGAAAGAGTTGAGGTCATCTTCTCCCTAAGCTCTAGGTCTCCGGATGCTATGTTCCCTCTAATCAGTCCATATATGAGGCCAGTATGCAAGAGAGGAGAGTTGGCTATACTTTGGAGGGAGAAGAACCAAGTAGCCATGTGAGGTCTCAGAGAGGTGTTGGGGTGGGGGTGGGGGTGGGGAGTGGCCACTTCTACAGTTGAGTGGTCAGGGATGTTTAGCAGGAACTAGCTATATCTTAACAATTAAAGTTTAGTGTTGGGAGCCGCGCCCACATTCGCCGTTACAAGATGGCGCTGACAGCTGTGTTCTAAGTGGTAAACAAATAATCTGCGCATATGCCGAGGGTGGTTCTCTACTCCATGTGCTCTGCCTTCCCCGTGACGTCAACTCGGCCGATGGGCTGCAGCCAATCAGGGAGTGACACGTCCTAGGCGAAGGAGAATTCTCCTTAATAGGGACGGGGTTTCGTTTTCTCTCTCTCTTGCTTCTTGCTCTCTTGCTTCTTGCACTCTGGCTCCTGAAGATGTAAGCAATAAAGCTTTGCCGCAGAAGATTCTGGTCTGTGGTGTTCTTCCTGGCCGGGCGTGAGAACGCGTCTAATAACAATTGGTGCCGAATTCCGGGACGAGAAAAAACTCGGGACTGGCGCAAGGAAGATCCCTCATTCCAGAACCAGAACTGCGGGTCGCGGTAATAAAGGTTCCCGTAAAGCAGACTGTTAAGAAGGATTCAACTGTATGAATTCAGAACTTTTCAGCTGGGGAACGAGAGTACCAGTGAGTACAGCTTTACGAGGTAAGTCTGATCTTGAACTTTCTAAGGAAATTCAAGACAGTCTATCAGAAGTAAAGTGGAATATGTTTGGCCTTGAATTTTTTCTAGTGTTAGAAGCCCTTTTGTTCCTTTTCACATGTTATCAAGTGGTTAAGGCAGGGAAAATTCTAGAGGAAATTCAGGACAAGCTATCAGAAGTAAAGCGGGGAGAGAGAGTAGGAGCAAAGAGAAAATATGGTACACAAAATAAGTATACAGGCCTTTCCAAGGGTCTTGAACCCGAGGAAAAGTTTAGGTCAGGTAAGAATACCTGGGGAGAGATTAGAAGGAAGGAAAAGAAAAAAGAAAAGAAAAAAGATCGACTAGCGGAGGTCTCTAGGAGATACTCGTCACTAGATGAGCTCAGGAAGCCAGCTCTTAGTAGTTCTGAAGCAGATGAAGAATTCTCCTCTGAGGAAACAGACTGGGAGGAAGAAGCAGCCCATTACCAGCCAGCTAATTGGTCAAGAAAAAAGCCAAAAGCGGCTGGCGAAAGCCAGCGTACTGTTCAACCTCCCGGCAGTCGGTTTCAAGGTCCGCCCTATGCGGAGCCCCCGCCCTGCGTAGTGCGTCAGCAATGCGCAGAGAGGCAATGCGCAGAGAGATGCGCAGAGAGGCAATGCGCAGAGAGATGCGCAGAGAGGCAGTGCGCAGAGAGATGCGCAGAGAGGCAGTGCGCAGAGAGGCAGTGCGCAGAGAGGCAGTGCGCAGACTCATTCATTCCCAGAGAGGAACAAAGGAAAATACAACAGGCATTTCCAGTCTTTGAAGGAGCCGAGGGTGGGCGTGTCCACGCTCCGGTAGAATACTTACAAATTAAAGAAATTGCCGAGTCGGTCCGTAAATACGGAACCAATGCTAATTTTACCTTGGTGCAGTTAGACAGGCTCGCCGGCATGGCACTAACTCCTGCTGACTGGCAAACGGTTGTAAAAGCCGCTCTCCCTAGTATGGGCAAATATATGGAATGGAGAGCGCTTTGGCACGAAGCTGCACAAGCGCAGGCCCGAGCAAACGCAGCTGCTTTGACTCCAGAGCAGAGAGATTGGACTTTTGACTTGTTAACGGGTCAGGGAGCTTATTCTGCTGATCAGACAAACTACCATTGGGGAGCTTATGCCCAGATTTCTTCCACGGCTATTAGGGCCTGGAAGGCGCTCTCTCGAGCAGGTGAAACCACTGGGCAGTTAACAAAGATAATCCAGGGACCTCAGGAATCCTTCTCAGATTTTGTGGCCAGAATGACAGAGGCAGCAGAGCGTATTTTTGGAGAGTCAGAGCAAGCTGCGCCTCTGATAGAACAGCTAATCTATGAGCAAGCCACAAAGGAGTGCCGAGCGGCCATAGCCCCAAGAAAGAACAAAGGCTTACAAGACTGGCTCAGGGTCTGTCGAGAGCTTGGGGGACCTCTCAGCAATGCAGGTTTAGCGGCTGCCATCCTTCAATCCCAAAACCGCTCCATGGGCAGAAATAATCAGAGGACATGTTTTAACTGCGGAAAGCCTGGGCATTTTAAGAAAGATTGCAGAGCTCCAGATAAACAGGGAGGGACTCTCACTCTTTGCTCTAAGTGTGGCAAGGGTTATCATAGAGCTGACCAGTGTCGCTCTGTGAGGGATATAAAGGGCAGAGTCCTTCCCCCACCTGATAGTCAATCAGCTTATGTGCCAAAAAACGGGTCATCGGGCCCTCGGTCCCAGGGCCCTCAAAGATATGGGAACCGGTTTGTCAGGACCCAGGAAGCAGTCAGAGAGGCGACCCAGGAAGACCCACAAGGGTGGACCTGCGTGCCGCCTCCGACTTCCTACTAATGCCTCAAATGAGTATTCAGCCGGTGCCGGTGGAGCCTATACCATCCTTGCCCCCGGGAACCATGGGCCTTATTCTCGGCCGGGGTTCACTCACCTTACAGGGCTTAGTAGTCCACCCTGGAGTTATGGATTGTCAACATTCCCCTGAAATACAGGTCCTGTGCTCAAGCCCTAAAGGCGTTTTTTCTATTAGTAAAGGAGATAGGATAGCTCAGCTGCTGCTCCTCCCTGATAATACCAGAGAAAAATCTGCAGGACCTGAGATAAAGAAGATGGGCTCCTCAGGAAATGATTCTGCCTATTTGGTTGTATCTTTAAATGATAGACCTAAGCTCCGCCTTAAGATTAATGGAAAAGAGTTTGAAGGCATCCTTGATACCGGAGCAGATAAAAGTATAATCTCTACACATTGGTGGCCCAAAGCATGGCCCACCACAGAGTCATCTCATTCATTACAGGGCCTAGGTTATCAATCATGTCCCACTATAAGCTCCGTTGCCTTGACGTGGGAATCCTCTGAAGGACAGCAAGGGAAATTCATACCTTATGTGCTCTCACTCCCGGTTAACCTCTGGGGAAGGGATATTATGCAGCATTTGGGCCTTATTTTGTCCAATGAAAACGCCCCATCGGGAGGGTATTCAACTAAAGCAAAAAATATCATGGCAAAGATGGGTTATAAAGAAGGAAAAGGGTTAGGACATCAAGAACAGGGAAGGATAGAGCCTATCTTACCTAATGGAAACCAAGACAGACAGGGTCTGGGTTTTCCTTAGCGGCCATTGGGGCAGCACGACCCATACCATGGAAAACAGGGGACCCAGTGTGGGTTCCTCAATGGCACCTATCCTCTGAAAAACTAGAAGCTGTGATTCAACTGGTAGAGGAACAATTAAAACTAGGCCATATTGAACCCTCTACCTCACCTTGGAATACTCCAATTTTTGTAATTAAGAAAAAGTCAGGAAAGTGGAGACTGCTCCATGACCTCAGAGCCATTAATGAGCAAATGAACTTATTTGGCCCAGTACAGAGGGGTCTCCCTGTACTTTCCGCCTTACCACGTGGCTGGAATTTAATTATTATAGATATTAAAGATTGTTTCTTTTCTATACCTTTGTGTCCAAGAGATAGGCCCAGATTTGCCTTTACCATCCCCTCTATTAATCACATGGAACCTGATAAGAGGTATCAATGGAAGGTCTTACCACAGGGAATGTCCAATAGTCCTACTATGTGTCAACTTTATGTGCAAGAAGCTCTTTTGCCAGTGAGGGAACAATTCCCCTCTTTAATTTTGCTCCTTTACATGGATGACATCCTCCTGTGCCATAAAGACCTTACCATGCTACAAAAGGCATATCCTTTTCTACTTAAAACTTTAAGTCAGTGGGGTTTACAGATAGCCACAGAAAAGGTCCAAATTTCTGATACAGGACAATTCTTGGGCTCTGTGGTGTCCCCAGATAAGATTGTGCCCCAAAAGGTAGAGATAAGAAGAGATCACCTCCATACCTTAAATGATTTTCAAAAGCTGTTGGGAGATATTAATTGGCTCAGACCTTTTTTAAAGATTCCTTCCGCTGAGTTAAGGCCTTTGTTTAGTATTTTAGAAGGAGATCCTCATATCTCCTCCCCTAGGGCTCTTACTCTAGCTGCTAACCAGGCCTTACAAAAAGTGGAAAAAGCCTTACAGAATGCACAATTACAACGTATTGAGGATTCGCAGCCTTTCAGTTTGTGTGTCTTTAAGACAGCACAATTGCCAACTGCAGTTTTGTGGCAGAATGGGCCATTGTTGTGGATCCATCCAAACGTATCCCCAGCTAAAATAATAGATTGGTATCCTGATGCAATTGCACAGCTTGCCCTTAAAGGCCTAAAAGCAGCAATCACCCACTTTGGGCAAAGTCCATATCTTTTAATTGTACCTTATACCGCTGCACAGGTTCAAACCTTGGCAGCCGCATCTAATGATTGGGCAGTTTTAGTTATCTCCTTTTCAGGAAAAATAGATAACCATTATCCAAAACATCCAATCTTACAGTTTGCCCAAAATCAATCTGTTGTGTTTCCACAAATAACAGTAAGAAACCCACTTAAAAATGGGATTGTGGTATATACTGATGGATCAAAAACTGGCATAGGTGCCTATGTGGCTAATGGTAAAGTGGTATCCAAACAATATAATGAAAATTCACCTCAAGTGGTAGAATGTTTAGTGGTCTTAGAAGTTTTAAAAACCTTTTTAGAACCCCTTAATATTGTGTCAGATTCCTGTTATGTGGTTAATGCAGTAAATCTTTTAGAAGTGGCTGGAGTGATTAAGCCTTCCAGTAGAGTTGCCAATATTTTTCAGCAGATACAATTAGTTTTGTTATCTAGAAGATTTCCTGTTTATATTACTCATGTTAGAGCCCATTCAGGCCTACCTGGCCCCATGGCTCTGGGAAATGATTTGGCAGATAAGGCCACTAAAGTGGTGGCTGCTGCCCTATCATCCCCGGTAGAGGCTGCAAAAAATTTTCATAACAATTTTCATGTGACGGCTGAAACATTACGCAGTCGTTTCTCCTTGACAAGAAAAGAAGCCCGTGACATTGTTACTCAATGTCAAAGCTGCTGTGAGTTCTTGCCAGTTCCTCATGTGGGAATTAACCCACGCGGTATTCGACCTCTACAGGTCTGGCAAATGGATGTTACACATGTTTCTTCCTTTGGAAAACTTCAATATCTCCATGTGTCCATTGACACATGTTCTGGCATCATGTTTGCTTCTCCGTTAACCGGAGAAAAAGCCTCACATGTGATTCAACATTGCCTTGAGGCATGGAGTGCTTGGGGGAAACCCAGACTCCTTAAGACTGATAATGGACCAGCTTATACGTCTCAAAAATTCCAACAGTTCTGCCGTCAGATGGATGTTACCCACCTGACTGGACTTCCATACAACCCTCAAGGACAGGGTATTGTTGAGCGTGCGCATCGCACCCTCAAAGCCTATCTTATAAAACAGAAGAGGGGAACTTTTGAGGAGACTGTACCCCGAGCACCAAGAGTGTCTGTGTCTATGGCACTCTTTACACTCAATTTTTTAAATATTGATGCTCATGGCCATACTGCGGCTGAACGTCATTGTTCAGAGCCAGATAGGCCCAATGAGATGGTTAAATGGAAAAATGTCCTTGATAATAAATGGTATGGCCCGGATCCTATTTTGATAAGATCCAGGGGAGCTATCTGTGTTTTCCCACAGAATGAAGACAACCCATTTTGGATACCAGAAAGACTCACCCGAAAAATCCAGACTGACCAAGGGAATACTGATGTCCCTCGTCTTGGTGATGTCCAGGGCGTCAATAATAAAGAGAGAGCAGCGTTGGGGGATAATGTCGACATTTCCACTCCCAATGACGGTGATGTATAATGCTCAAGTATTCTCCTGCCTTTTTACCACTAACTAGGAACTGGGTTTGGCCTTAATTCAGACAGCCTTGGCTCTGTCTGGACAGGTCCAGACGACTGACACCATTAACACTTTGTCAGCCTCAGTGACTACAGTCATAGATGAACAGGCCTCAGCTAATGTCAAGATACAGAGAGGTCTCATGCTGGTTAATCAACTCATAGATCTTGTCCAGATACAACTAGATGTATTATGACAAATAACTCAGCTGGGATGTAAACAAAAGTTTCCGGGATTGTGTGTTACTTCCATTCAGTATGTTAAATTTACTAGGGCAGCTAATTTGTCAAAAGGTCTTTTTCAGTATATGTTACAGAATTGGATGGCTGAATTTGAACAGATCCTTCGGGAATTGAGACTTCAGGTCAACTCCACGCGCTTGGACCTGTCCCTGACCAAAGGATTACCCAATTGGATCTCCTCAGCATTTTCTTTCTTTAAAAAATGGGTGGGATTAATATTATTTGGAGATACACTTTGCTGTGGATTAGTGTTGCTTCTTTGATTGGTCTGTAAGCTTAAGGCCCAAACTAGGAGAGACAAGGTGGTTATTGCCCAGGCGCTTGCAGGACTAGAACATGGAGCTTCCCCTGATATATCTATGCTTAGGCAATAGGTCGCTGGCCACTCAGCTCTTATATCCCATGAGGCTAGTCTCATTGCACGGGATAGAGTGAGTGTGCTTCAGCAGCCCGAGAGAGTTGCACGGCTAAGCACTGCAGTAGAAAGGCTCTGCGGCATATATGAGCCTATTCTAGGGAGACATGTCATCTTTCAAGAAGGTTGAGTGTCCAAGTGTCCTTCTCTCCAGGCAAAACGACACGGGAGCAGGTCAGGGTTGCTCTGGGTAAAAGCCTGTGAGCCTAAGAGCTAATCCTGTACATGGCTCCTTTACCTACACACTGGGGATTTGACCTCTATCTCCACTCTCATTAATATGGGTGGCCTATTTGCTCTTATTAAAAGGAAAGGGGGAGATGTTGGGAGCCGCGCCCACATTCGCCGTTACAAGATGGCGCTGACAGCTGTGTTCTAAGTGGTAAACAAATAATCTGCGCATATGCCGAGGGTGGTTCTCTACTCCATGTGCTCTGCCTTCCCCGTGACGTCAACTCGGCCGATGGGCTGCAGCCAATCAGGGAGTGACACGTCCTAGGCGAAGGAGAATTCTCCTTAATAGGGACGGGGTTTCGTTTTCTCTCTCTCTTGCTTCTTGCTCTCTTGCTTCTTGCACTCTGGCTCCTGAAGATGTAAGCAATAAAGCTTTGCCGCAGAAGATTCTGGTCTGTGGTGTTCTTCCTGGCCGGGCGTGAGAACGCGTCTAATAACAGTTTAGGGCAGGTGGGAGGTGCAGAGATAAGAATATCGTTATGGGCAGGCTTTTCCATAGGGGAGATAGTAGCATTCAGCAATTGTGTCCAAAGGCAAGTTGAAAAGTAACAACTGTGTGTCTGTGCCTTTTATCAATGGCTTCAAGAGAAGCTGGGTGGGGGCTGGTAGCACTGCCCATTTCCAGAGCTTAGGCAGAGTGGCGAAAGTTACACAGAACACACACACGCACACGCGCACATGCACACACACACATGCATACACACACACACACACACACACACACAGAGAGAGAGACACACACAAACACCTTATTCTTCTTATTCTGAAAAACGTGATAAATCCTGTGACATACATCCCAGAAAGACACATGAACTATTTTACTTCTTTTTATAATTAATTTTCCTGCTTGTCACCTAAATCACTTTTGTAATCACTGCCAAAGACCTCATCTAACAAGCAGCATTTCATTTCTTAAAAAGCAAAATTACTATTGAACATTTCTTATTCCACTTTCTTCATCATCTTTAAAAAAAAAAAATCAAGTTCCTAGCATATGTAAGTGCTTCAAAAGGCCAAGCCATTTAGACAAGTGAGACCCAGACAGACAAATTGGCCTCTGTGAGCCTCAGTTTCCCCATTTGTACACAGGAACAATGGCGTGTGGGTGGGTCACAAGACCATAGAAGAAATAAGCAAGTGAAAATGTAAAAAGCCAGGCATAGAAAATAAAGGTGACTGACCCACGGAAGCCCCCCCCCCCTCGTTCCTCAGTTTACTGACATCTCCGGAGGACATTGCAGATGCACAAATGACACCTCTGGATTTAAAATATGGCTCTTGAAAGCGCAGAGTGTTTCAGTTTCTAAAATATCCTCCACAAATCCCAGGACAGCTCTATTTATAGCCATGTTTTACCCATCTGGGTTCACTCAACCTCCAATGTATCAGAAAGGCTCTCACATTCTGTTTAAATTTCACTTCCCCAAGGAAGACTTCCCTGGGCTCTTCAGCTCAGTACAATCCCGTCTTCATAGCAGCCATCGCCCAAGATGGCATTAAACACAACCTTAGCTGAGTCTATGTTTGTATGTATATTTTTCCTTTCTCGAGTTGTACACTTCTAAGGATGTAACCAATGTCTATTTGTCTTCCCGAATCCCAGGACAGTTTCTGGCATCCACACAGGTAATAAATACATCCTTACTGGTGGGTTGATTGACTGGAGGATAAGTAGATAGGTAGCCAAGGACTTAACTCTTTTCTTGTAACTGTGTCATACACCTATATAATCTACTGTCTCTGTTAGAGCAAAATGTCCCCCAAGGAATCTAAGGCGCTATTCTCCAGCAGCCCCAAATGCCCCCACTTGCAAAAACTGAGGTGAGATCCCTCGGACCCTGTGAGTCAAGCCAGTCTGAATCTATTACACCTCCAACAACGGAAACTGTTCCCCCCCACCCCCACCCCCACCCCCAGCTAAGCAATGAACAGAGTTCCTTCTCCTTCTCCACTGAAAACAAAAACATTTGTCCGCTTTAGCAAATGTCAGCCCAAGCAGTATGAAGAACAAAATATTGAGTGTCACTTCCATCAAGCAAAGTTACTGGGCCAACAGCAGATGCAACCGCTGGCACTGAGAGAAGCCCATTATGTTACTAGCCACAGCACCAGCGATCAAGAGCTCCCCAAAGCCCAAGTTTTCAGGGCTGTGACAAAGCCCATCTATTGTTCTCTGGCAGACAGTGCTAGAGAGAAAGGATCCCGGAGTCTTACGGAAGGCAGGCTGAAAATGCATGTGCCAAGCCAAAACTCAAGCGAGGCTACACAATGTAGCTACTGGAGGAGCAGCTGGTCCTGGTGGCACCAGACTGTGTCTTTTCAAGCCGTGTCATCAACAGTTGTCCACAAAGTAAACACGTTCTGAAGGGGTGCCTGTCAGTTTCCATTTATTTATAAATAAGGAGATGAATAGCATCCAACTTACATTTTTTTCATGGTCATTTTGTTTCCCTCTTTAAATTCCAAAACCAGAGCAGAAAAGATGCCACACAGCAACATAGTAACACAGGGCGACTGCAGCGCTGTGTCCAGGAAGCTGAATTGACAACTGATGGATAACACTTTTGGCCCAGTGCTATCAGGCAGTTTTTCAGACTATTGTTGGAACAAAAGAAGGTCAAGTTTTATTCTTTTCTCCTGCTGGGACACAAAGAGTTGGTCTCAACTTTTCTTTTAAAGGAAGGAGAAGAACGCATTCTTAAATCAAGGCTACCCTGGAGCCCTAGGGCAATCCCAGCACTCCTTAACTACAGGGACTGGTTTGTGGACAAACTCTTCTGCCCTTTGAAATTGATTCCCAGTCTTCTTGGTCCTGCTGCCCAGCTAACGAGGTTCTTTTGAATGTAAATGAGTCGTAGTCAAGACATTTCATCTCCCCTCTATTGGTAATAACAAACGGGGCTTCTTGTGTTATCCTTTGTGGAGCTTTGTGAAGTTCAGTAGTGATGGAGTAAGTTCCCTTCTGTAAAATATATATGTATTGTATAAATATATTAGGTTTAGTGTCCTTCCTCCATTGTCTCCATCAAGTTCTTTTGTTTAAAAAATAAAAGCAAAAATTTAAAAGTATAGATGAATTGAAGCCATCTTAGACCAGATGCTAAGTTGGAAACAAATTCAAAGACTTGGGATATTAAATAAATGTGTCTTGTTTGAAAACAGCGGTGGCATGTTTTAGGCCCAATTCTGACAGTACACAGGTCAGCAAAGACCTGTCAGAGCTTTGGGCGCAAACTTTAATTGCCATCTACTGAGGTTTTATCTTTTTCTATGTATTGAATGCTAGTACTGGCCCCCCGAGACCTGGTGGCCTCAGCTAAGAGAGAATACACAAAGTGATGGTACGTGACCTTGCTCTTTAATGATTACTGACTTGAAGACTGTGAGTTGACTGATATGGGTGCTGGGAATCAAACCTGGGTCCTCTGCACCAAGTGCTCCTAACTGCTAAGACATCACTTCAGCCCCTAAGGCAGGGATTCTCCGCTTGTGACTCCTTTTTACCAGAGAGATTTTGATGGAACATCAGATGGAGAAGCATATAAAATAAGTATACAAATGAAACACTACTAATAAATCATATTGAGATTAATTTTTAAAAACTTTGTATGCGTACAATCTATCATTTACTAAAGACAAAAGTCTATTTGCATACCAATGAGAGATGTGCTTGTTTCTTTTGCATAAAAAATTAAATCTTCTGACTATTTTACATTCAGAACATAGAGCACTTTCAGTTTTTCAAAGTAGATCAATATTTTGATTGGGGACTGGACAGGGATTGAACATTTGCTCCAAACAAAGCTAACAGTAAAGGGGACTGGACACTTAGAGACGGTGTTCTGAGAAATAAATTTATATTTATATAGCCATCAATGTTAAGAGTGCCATTTGGCATAAATAGGTAGTACAAACTGTCAGAAGTGTGCTTAGGAGCATTTAGAAATTGTTGGAAATTCTATCCTAATTGTAAGCCAAAATTCACTGGACAATTTTTGCAAGACTCAAAGAAAGAGGAAGAGAGAATAAGGCTGAGTCACTTGCATATTTTATTTTGCTCAAAATTTTCTCAGAACAACCATGATTATATCTGTATATACATAAAGTAAAATAAACAGAGTATAAGCGCAGCAGTGATGTATGTCACAAGCATTGTCTAATCAGAGTAAACTTGAAAATGACTCAATGACAACAAAATTTCAGGATCTAGAAGCACCCATTGGTCTAAGAGACTAATAACAAATACTTTGTTGTAGTCTGCAGCAACCTATAGCAAACACTTCGTTGTAGTGTGCAGCAACCTATAGCAAACTATAGCCACCTGCATACAGCCACGTTCAACACCCAGTCTAAGTCTGACTGTCTCGGAAAGAAGAGCCTCCTACTACATCTCTGCGTACGTCTGGAGGTAATAAAACACGTCCAAACGTTGCTCTATTCTCTATTGCAGCTTTGACTTATCTGTCATAATTCTCCACTTTGGGCTTAAAGACAATTGATTTTTTTTTTCCCTGTGTGGGCCCTTCCAGGATTTTGACTCCAATTGCTGGCAAAAGTGAGCTTTAGCTTCTCCAAAGTAAACATCTCTCTGTCCTCCAGCCGCCGTCCGTATGTGATGTTGAAAGAATGGCAGGAAATCAATGAGTCATGGTGGGGACTGGACAGGGATAGGACGTGCACTCCAAACAAAACTAACAGTAAAGGGGGCTGGACACTTTGAGATGGTGTTCTGAGAAACAAAGCCAAGATTTCAAGAAAAAGCAAGTACTTTACACAGGAAGGGAACTGAGCATCGTCTACACAGAGGGAAGAGTCTCATTGGGGATGGAGAAGAAGAAGACAGGATTGGATGCAGTACCCAGGCAGAGAGCAGCTAAGCCAAACAGAAGGGTGACAAAGTAGAGAAGTTGGGGGCGAGGGGAATAGAAAACTCAATTACAGCAGTCTTTCCCAGATGAACTGATTACCTATTGTGGTGAAGGGAGTTAGGAAACATGTTGTACCTTGTATTGCTGAGTTGGGAAGGAGCATTAAAAATACCAGTGGGGCTGGCAAGGTGGATCAATGGGTAAGGCACTCAAATCCAAACCCTTAGAATGCAGGTAAATCTGACCACCACGGTCTATAATCCCAATATCCCCACAGCAAGATGAGAGTCAGAGCAAGGAAAATCCTGCCCTCCCAAAAGCTTGCATACCAGATACCCTAGCAACATATATTGGCAGACAGAGACCCAACCTCCAGCTGTGAAAAACGAAGATGGACCCCTTACACATGCTCTGGTGCCTACACAAGAAAACACACACACACACACACACACACACACACACACACACACACACACCCCTTATCAAAATGGCCACAAAGGAAACGGAAGAGAGAGGCAGTGGGAGCTAAGTCCAGGCTTTTGTGGTAGCTGAATGTAGAAGAACGGTGCGGGCCTCCTGACAACACTGAGCATCTCAGTGTTTGCTTCACACGTTTTTCCTTTACCCTGCCACCTGATATATGGCCAGAGCAATTACAGGATTGCTTGTTGTTGACTGACCTATAAGGCCTATTTGCAGAGCACAGTAGTGGCTCTTTGTCCCCATTTCCAAGGGTATGTGCACCTTGGTGTGTACAGATCTACAAGGCCCTGGCCCGGTAGAGACCTCCACTCTGGGCATTTATTAAAGAGTCACAATACCTTCCCAGATTGCCTGAGTTATTACAAAAACCCAGCACCCCATGGTGTGAACTGTCTGACCTGTTCAGTCAGTCCCAACAGAAAATACATTCAAAGTGTTACATTTTCTTGTTTTAAAATTTTCCTATTTCCCATGACATTTTTTGTGAGCTCACTGTAAACATAGCTCTGTGTGTTTTCCCTTCCACCCTCTGAAAATGTGTGTTGTGTGAAATATTAAAAAAGCAATCCACGCTATGCTGGCAGGGCACTAGTGGGAAGACTGGCCTGTTCTCATCTCAGCAGACTCTCTAATCTGAAGCTCTGAAATCTCTCCACCTGGCTTACTAAATTCCCATGGTGGGTCATTGCCACGCCAGCCCATGATTCCAAATTCCCACGGCTTTTTGGGGTGCACTTCTTGCAAACCCATGCTTTGCCATGGTACCTTTCTCTCTGGAACCTTGCTGAGTCGCTGCATAAAGGAAAACACCAAACAATCTTGGTTTAGAATTACCGGGTAACTCAATCGCTGGAGTAACAACTAGCATCCTAATTTGTAAGCCATTCTATGTTAAATCCTCTGGCAAAGGATCCCAATGTATCCGCCACCTAAACCGTGTCCTCCTTCACCTACTTTTTTGCCCCATGAGCCAACCCACCAGCCAGGCTTCGGCTTTCCAACTCAGAAGTCCCGCCTACTCCTCGCCCAGTGATTGGTCCCCTGAAATCTTTATTCATTAGGGGAAGATTCTTCTGAAGTCACCTGCTTAGTGATTCCCTCCTCCTCCCAGGTAGTAACTCTTGGGAAAGCGCAATTAGCATTAAAATACAAACAGCACTAGGGGTTGCCCATAACAACTGTGGGAGTTTTTTGTTGTTTTGGTTTTTAAATCAAAAGATGGAGAGGCAGGCAGCTTCTCCAACCCACCCGGGTTCTCTGGAGTCCACTCCCAACGTGAAGGATAGCTGGGTGTTTTGAAGAGCTTGGACACAGATGGCCAATAGAGTTCCACACAGAACTCAGCCATGTTCCTGTGACTTTCTAGATGACTCCTGGTTTATCCTCCAGCCCCTGTGTTCACTCTTCTAATACTGGTCCAAGCTCCTGCCTCTCTCTCCACCACATGTATTCTCTAGCCAATAGCTTTCAATCACCTGAGCCACAGTATCCTTCCTCTATCCCTAGGCTTTCCAGCAGGTTTGACCCTCTAGAGGATGGATCTCTGTCAAAGTACTGGTCAGAGCCAAGACACCCAGAGATACTATGGACACGATGTTACCTTGAGAATCTTGGGAATTATAATTAGCCTCTCTATACAAGCAGCAACATAGACATTCTCACCAAGATTCTTAAACTCAGGGTAACATGTTTTCCCATCTACTGCGGTCACAAGCTTCTCCTTTAAGTGTGTTTTGAGTCATCTCCTGTTATTTCCTTCCTAAAAATCTTACCAGTATTTGACATCAACCCCAGCATCTCGCAACTTGAGTCCCAAACCAACTAAGATGATACTGTGACAGTGACCTTGCTAAATGGTTCTGAAATGTATTTAAATCATGAATCCAAACACCCTGTTCCTTCCTACTCAGCTTAGAGTGTTTCCTAGAATTCTTAGTCCTTCGTGTGAGCTTAATAATTTGGCCAAATGTCAAGTCAACATGTGGTCATTATCATTTCTTTATGGAGGGTTTTTTTTTTTTTTTTTGGCCAGAGATATGAAAAAGAATAAGAAAAGTAGCATGCAAAGAAATTATGAAGATAATATGACTGTGAGTGGAAGCTGATATAACTCTCATAACTAAAAAGATTCCAGGGTTCTTACTACTCCTCTGTTGGTAAATTATGCCTACCATTACCATCTACATCAATAGTGTGTGCATTCCAATGTTACTATAGGGACAATAGAAAGCAACCAAACCTATGTAAGCATATACGTGTGTGTGTGTGTGTGTGTGTGTGTGTGTGAGAGAGAGAGAGAGAGAGAGAGAGAGAGAGAGAGAGAGAGAGAGAGAGAGAGAGAGAGCTGAAGCTTGTATAATACTTAGAGTGACTCATGCTCTTGGTCTACATGGCAGTGGTCAGCCCTAGCCTTCAGGGATCAAAGGAAAGACAGCAAAGCAAGCCGTGTGGATGTTCACCCCTGGCCCCTTGTAGAAGTCCTTTGTTAGAGTAAAATTTAAAAACTTTAAAAATTTATAAGAGAACCAGATCCAACAGGAGGTCATCCCACCTCTCTTCAAAAATAAGATTTGAAATATACATTCACATGTATGTTTCTTAACAGCAAATTTCGCCCTAAGTATGTACAGAAATATGAACTATCTGCTCTAGAAAGATTCATAAACACCAAAAAAATCTGAGTGCTAACATTTTTCAGTGGGAGAAAAGTTGAAAGTAAGCACATTTTAAACATAGCTTAACTCACCTTTATTTTGTCCTTTTAAGTATCCACTTTTAATTTTATACTATAAAAGGTTATTCATATAGACACATATGTAATCCACAGACAGACATAAGTCAGCACAACTTGCTCAAACATTGTGGGCTTCACATCAAAATGTGGGAGAACATGGGTCGTGGTGACCCCAGCTGTGTGCCTCCCTTTGGGGTTATGCTGAAGGTCTCAGTTGAGGCTACTGGTATGCAGTAGCACTAACTGGGTGATTTTTGACAGCAAACACAGACTCATCATGCTTTTGGCCAGTGAGCCATTGAAGATCAAGATGCTGAGAGATTCTGGTAAGGAGCTGCCTCCCAGTCCACAGACAACTGGGCTCTCACTGTAAGCTGACTAGCTTTTTGGGATGCTCTTTTATAAGGACACACATCCCATTCACAAGGGATCCAATTTTGTTCAATTTAGTCCTTCAATCAACATACAAATTATTGGGTTCTGTTGGGGCCTTTTCACACTTAGCTTATATTGGTTGGTTTCCCACTCTGATCTTCCTTGCATCTCCCTGTTCTCTCTTGAACCTCTCCACCTTCAGTAGCTTCTTATCTCTGGGTCACATGTATCCTCTTACCCCCTTGCCCTACCTGAACACCACTTTTCCCTTCTCTTGGTACCCTCTCCAGTTCTGTGACTGATTTTCCCACGTATATACTGTCTTAATTAGGGTTTCACTGCTGTGAACAGACACCACAACCAAGGCAACTCTTAAAAGAACAACATTTAATTGGGGCTGGCTTACAGGTTCAGAGATTCAGTCCAGTATCATCAAGGTATGATGATACTGCCTGCATGGCAGCAACAAGACAGGCATGGTACCGTAGGAGCTGAGAGTTCTACATCTTCATCTGAAGCTCCTAGCAGAACACTGGCTTTCGGGCAGCTAGGATGAGGGTCTTAAGCCCATACTCATGCTGACACACCTACTCCAACAGGGCCACACCTTCTAATAGTGCCAAGTATCACTGTGGTGGTCTATAAAGTTCTCTGGCTATTTCTGCCAAAGCTAAGTCATATGGTAGCTCTAATTTTAAATTTTTGAGAAAGCTATATGCTATATGCTAGCTTCCATAGTGGCTATATTAGCTTACATTCTTAGCAGTCATGGATAAGCAATCTACTGTACCCTTATCCATGCCAGCATTATTCTTTGTTTTCTTGATGACAGCTATTCTGACTGGGGTTAGGTGGAATCTCACAATGGTTTTAATTTGTAATTTTCTGATGGATAATGATGTTTGTGCTGGCTATTGTTTTGTTAACTTGGCCCAAGTTAGGGTCATCTGGGAAGAGGGAAGCTTAATTGAGAAAATACCACCTCAGGCAAGTCCGTAAGGCATATTTTTGATTGGTGATTGATGTGAGAGGGCCCTGCCCACTGTGGGCGGTAGCACCCCCTAGGCAAGGTGATATGGGAAAGCAAGTGGAACACAATCAGGAGGAGCAAGCCAATAAGCATCGTTCCTCCATGACCTCTGCTTCAGTTTCTGCCTCCAGGTTCCTACTTTGAGTTCCTGCCCCAACTTCCTTCAGAAATGGACTGTTACTCAAGAGTCAAAAGACCAAAAAAGCCATTTCTTCTACAAATTTCTTTCAGTCATAATGTTTTATTGAAGGAATAGAAATCCTACTAAGATCATGTTGAACACTTTTTAAAATATTTATTAGCCCTTTGTATTTCTTCTTTTGAGAAATAACTGTTCCTTTAATTAACACACTTATTAACTGACAGCTTTGCTCCTTTGTCATGACATCTTCGCAGCCATTTCTGTATTCTCCATAGGAAGTCCTTGTCTCTGACATACAGCAGGTGAAGGTTTTCTCACAACCTGCGACCCATCCATTCACTCTGCTGGCTGTTCCCTCAACTCTGCAGAAACCCTCTAATTTCCAATGTTCCCACTTGTCTACCCATGGGCTTGCCCCCTGAGGTGCAAGTTCTGCTGAGAAAGTTCATGCCTATTCCTACATCTTGACAAGTTTCACTTGGCTCCATTTTCATGACCTAAGAGGAACTTCCTAGAAACACTGGCTTAAGGCTTAACATATGAGCTTAGGACAAAGCAAACCTTCAGGCCACAGTGCCTACGTCAAAATCTGGCTTTAACACCTCTTCTTTGAATAATGAATACCATCCAGTCAGTCTAAGCTCTTGTACATGAAGAACTCTTGATAAACTGGTTGTGGCCCTCATTCTTCCATTTTTCTTGGGCCTGGCAGTTAATTGATTGGCATCAGGCTAAACAGACAAAGGCAGAGCACATAGTGAGCACATGGTATAGAAATATGAAAAGATAGAAAGAATATCAGACCTGCCCCCCTAAAGTGTTGAAAAGAAGGATTTCAGGGGAATGTATGGACCTAGTCTTGCAGAGACCTTCAAAGATGGATGCAGCCCTCTGGAGGCAACTACAGATAATGCACGCTTCTCTCTTGCCTGCTTCTATTGGCTAACTGCAACAAGATGGAAATATCGATACGATTCACATGGGTAAGCCTCCCGTGATGCAGAATTATATGGAGAAAGATGGGCACTGGTCCCGTGAAAAACAATGGAAGACATTAAAGCCAATTTCTTTTTAAACTTTGAATCTGCTCATTGATATAGTCACTTTTTATTCACTAGTTTCTATTCAGTGCAATGTCAGGAACTAATGTGATTACTAAGGATATAAAAGGAACAAGATGGTTTTTGATCATGTCTTAAATGAGCTGCCAGGGAGCCAGGCAGGCAGTAAACACAGGCACAGTTAAAATAGCCTGGAGGCATTTCTTGTGACATGTGCCACACTAGGTAGCAGCAGAGTAACTGCTTTAGGAGAAATGACTGTGCATGGCCTTGGTGAGAAGGAAAAACCTACAGAGAGAAAGGAAGAATTAAAAAGGGTTGAAGAATGTTCAAAATGTTCCAGAAATAAGCAGTAAGTACAACCGCTCCTTGGTCCAATCATGTCTGCCTGATCCAGAACAAAATGGAGCCAATACAGCTGGGCTGTGAGGCAAGAGCCACATTTGGAACAGTGGATGGGGCTGCTCCATGTTAAAAAAAAAAAAAAAAAGAGCTCTGCCAGTGGGGATAAGGGGTCTGCGCAACAATGTGTACACCTTCAGAGTAGTCCTGCTGCCAGACAGCGCTGGCTCTGTGTGCTGTGTGTCTCCAGACCTTTGTACATGCAGTGCCATTAGAAACCCAGCCCTTCTTCAACCTGATAAACAGTGACTCGCCCTTCTTGACCCAGTTTGTGTATCATTTCCTGTGTGAGGCTTTCTGACATCTCCACAAGTTGCCTTAGTCACTTCCTCTTCTGTGCGCACTTACCACTATGCATCTCTTGGTATGGCCCCATTGTTGACTGATCCTCTCTTTCAAGGGGGTGGGGCGGCTGCTGTGAAGGCAAGGAACACTTTCCAGTTCTTTGTATCCCAGCTCTAACACACCAGTCATCCCTAAGCCCTTTAAGAGTTGAGGGCATACTGTGTTCATTTTTGCATCTTCGCCCTACTTTCCCTCCATCCCCAATACACCCAGGACAGGATAGACCATGTTAGTAACACCCCAAAATGCAAACAGGAGACTTTCCACTAACCCCAACCTTTACTGAGAAGCAAAGCTGACCCAGCAGTGGTGTCAAAGTTTGGAAACGGTCTAGAGTTCCCTGGCACGGAAAGAAAGGCAGTTGCTGGGATCCGTTCATGTAGCTTGCTTGCTATCTGGTGTTTTGCTGGAGTTCAGAGGGCGTTTTCATCCATCTCAGGCTGATAGCAGCTGCTATTTAGTAAATACTTACTGTATACCAGGCTATTGCAGTGGCTGCACGTTAGCATCCATCTCATCTTCAGAAGAATTCGAAACTGCTTTCATATTTACCCACTAAGCAGATGAGGGATGGGGTTGTGTGAGCATTGGTAACTCAGTGTAGGTCACACAGCCCACAGGAAGCGGGGCTGGAAGTCACACTCAGGAAGCTCAGCGCCAGAGATTAGTCTCTTTACTTCTAACATACTGCCTTTGAAGATTAAAATGCGATAGTTCAGTGTTTAAGGACGAAACCAGTAACAGCAGAGGCTTATCTTCTTCCTCCTTTTCCCAAATAGTCCCAGCACCTGTCCAAGAGCGGTGGTTGTTTACTACTGAAGAGATCAGTGGTCATTCATCAGCAGTGAGTGACTTAGCTCAGAGCTCATCCAACCCTAGCCAGGACATTTTTGAGGTACTGAGCAATATTGGTTACTTCATGGTTATCACTAAATGCCAGGCACCAGCAACTTAAAGAAGATGGGATTCATGTGGGCTCAATGTGTGAGGATTCAGTTCACCACAGAGGGCATGGCAAAGGTCAGAGAAGCTTGACACTATAGCAGGAAGAATATGGATGCTTTTTCCTGTCTCTGTGGACCAGGGAATAGACCCAGGACCAGAAGCAAGATAGAGTTGTAATCTTTAGCCCTGCCTCCTAGAGGTCCACTTCTTCCAGATAGGCTCCTCTTCCTGAAGGCTTTACAAAGTCCTCCCCAAAAAAGGTCACCAGTTGGGAACCAAGTTCAGACACATGACCCTGAGGGTAGGAGAGGCCTATTTTATTTCCTAACCATAATATGAGCCAAGTTGTATCTTACCCCAAGGAAAAAGTAAATAATGGAGCCATTGATATGAGTATAGCTAACACCTCTGGTCATAATGGACTTCCATAACAAGTATAGTCACCTTTACTCTCTTAACCATAAAGCTGTCTCTCTGGTCCCTTCTTTCCTAGTCACAAAGAAAGACAATTAGGTCACAGTGTTCTATTGCAGCAATAGTAATTCTAATTAATGCAGCAGCTGACAAGGAAGCCTTCCTTTAAAATTTCAAATCTCCCCTGTAAACTGAGTGTATGGTGAAGCAGACCTGCAAGCCCAGCACTTGGAAGTTGGAGGCAGGAGGGTTAGGGATTCAATGGCATCCTTGGCTATCTAATAAGGTTGAAGCCTGTGTAAAAGTGACAAAGTCCGGCCTGCAAATGAGGTCAAGATCTCAACTCTAATGGAGCCTTTATGGTCCTCTATTATCTATTCTTCCACATTATTAGAAACTATGGCCTCTCTCTCTCTCTCTCTCTCTCTCTCTCTCTCTCTCTCTCTCTCTCTCTCTCTCCCTCTCTGTCATTGTCTCATATGTTTCTGTTTCTGTCTCTGTCTCTGTCTCTCTATCTCTCTGTCTCTGCCTCTCTCTCTCTAACTCTCTCTCTCCCTCTCTGTCATTGTCTCATCTGTTTCTGTTTCTGTCTCTGTCTCTCTATCTCTCTGTCTCTGTCTCTCTCTCTGTCTCTGTCTCTCTCTCTCTCTCTCTCTCTCTCTGACACACACACACCTGTCTCTCTCTCTCTCTCTCTCTCTCTCTCTCTGACACACACACACACACACACACACACACACACACACACACACACAAGGTGTTTTCTCTATAGGACACTCATATTCCTTTAAACCAATCAACCCCAAAGGGAATGGGAGGAGCAATGGACCTTGAGTAAGAATACGGAGCTCACTCCTCAAAGAGTCTATTCACTGTAGACCCAGCCCATTACTACCCTGGACATCAGCTTCCTCATCTATAAGAAAAATAAATAGGTAAGAAATTCTCTAAAACTCTGTGCAGCTCATTTATATACAACTAGCCCTTCTTCAACTCAGGTGATATATGTCCTTGTGCATTATGAGTATCTACTTAGCCACATGAGCTCTAAAATATCACAAAATGGGGTGAGAGGATTCATCATTTATCAAAGGCTGAGTATGATCCTGTTCTAAGAAAGAGAAGCAGAGTTCAAAATAACTAGAGGCCTGTCAAGCAGGTGGCATGGCTCTCTCCTGTCCCATGGCCAGGGAAGACAATAAAAGATGATAAGACAGATTTTCCACATATTGATGGTGGCCAAGAGCCCTTGTTCATGGAGTACATTGTGAGTAGCAACCACTGTGGGCCTGGCAAAGAAGATTCAGACGATGTTTGCTCTGTGCTGTCCTTGGTATGTGAGGTCAGATGTGGTATCTTTAAACTGCTACAGAGAATTGCAATGGTGTGGTAGTCTACTAACTGGAGAACTGATAGTGTGGGAGGTGGGAATGATAAGAGGCCAGAAAGCCAAGAGGCAGGACAGGCATTCCTTTGCCAGGGTTAGATTAGAGGAAAAGTCACAATACAATAAGCTGGGCCTGTAAACCCAGCCCCAAGAGGCTGTAGCCTCAGCTGCATAATAAGGTCGAGGCTAGCTTGAGCTGCATAGCAAGATCGTGTCCCCCAAACCTAAAACAAATCAATCAATCAATCAATCAATCAGGAAAGGGTAGATATGATCAGTAGTTATCAAATTGAGTTTTCAAACACAGGTGTCTTATGAAAAACAGAATTAGAAGGTAAAAAGCAACAGCCATCTCTGTTTTAAAATAGCTTATATTAGAATTTAACAACACACCTATCTCAAAGGAGGTATGCTAGTCTAAAGAATAAGGAATGGGAAAAATAGTTTAGATGACTTCAAATATCTCCTATCTGATATTGGGGAAATATCTCAGGGAAAAGGATTTTTCCAAACAAGTCTGAGTTCAAATCCTCAGAGTGCACATAGAGCTGGGTGCAATGGCACACATCTATGATGCGAGTGCTCCTGTGGCGTGATGGGCGGTAGAGACAAGAAGATTGCTAGAAATTGCCTGACTGGCCAGCCTGGTGCACCCAGCAGCCAAGAACAAGGAGGGCTTGTCTCAGGCATGGAAGGTGAGGACTGACACATAAGTTTTGTCTTCTGTTCCCATACATGTCCCACCCACATGCACCCACATGGATGCATTCTCTTGTCTGTCTGCCTGCCTGTCTGTCTGTGTGTCTCTCTCTGTCTCTGTCTATTTTTCTCTCTCTCTCACACACACACACTCCTCCTAGTTCTGAATGCACAAAAATATTAACAAATAAGCAGGCATAAACATTTTGCTTTCTCAAGTTATTATGCAAACAGCCAGAAAATGTTGTAGAGCAAATTCAAAATAACTCACCACTACTTGACCCATTTTTCCTCTGATCCAGCAGTACATGTTGAAGCTCTTGAGCAAAATTATCTAAATTATAAGAAATCAGCAGTGGTCTCTCTGTGCTAGGAAATAAGGGTGACTTTCAGCAGAAAATCGACATGACTTCTTACACCCATTTCCTCCCATCATCGACCCCTCTGCTTCACCATGATAGTAATTGCCCTTGTCAGTCCTCATAGGCCTTGACATAGTCTGTGGTTCATCACTAATATTAGACAGAAACCTTCTCATCTTACCATCTGTATTCGGCTTGGTGGCAGCCCTACCCTCCATGCTCAGCAAAAGTGCTGCCACTCTCCAGAAAATCCAGCCTTGTTTGTGACTTTTGTTCTTAGTTACCCAAATCTTCTGAAGCAAAAGTTCCTAGAGATGGCTGGAAATATTAGAGTCTAATTCACTGAAATGAAAACAGAAGCAATTGGTCTTTGCACATGAAATAAGAGAGAAGCTGAGAATGCTCTACCATGCTACCAAATACATCCATATGATCTGGCATCATGACGATTGTCTCAGCCAGACATGTAGAATACATCCAGTCTTATTGGGGCTCTTTCTCTTCCTAATAGATCCAAGAACAACGCCCCATTGATAGCTCAGAAGGCTTTCTGAGTCAGGTTTGGCTTAAGTACCACAGTTAAGAAACTCTGTACTTCAGCTCTCGGACTCGGTTCCAGGTTCACACCACACGCACAATCCCTTCAGAGCTTGGTGCCTGTCCATTTTACAAAATTTGAAATGATATGCCCAATGCCACACAGGCTAAAGCATTTGCCCAATTTGCTTCCTATGCCTGGAAGAGGAAATGTCAGCAAGCACTTACTGACTTATAAGGGTTTTCTCTGGCACTAAGGGCGATCTGAAAGTCAATACCACCCATATTTCTACCAAATCCAGAAGCAGTCTCTGAACAGCTCTCCAAGATCCTGCAAAAAGTTCGTCAGAGTTGTCAGCTAACACCAAGCTCATCCCTACCCTCACTGTACCCTTGGTGTTCATGAGTCTAGTTTGTTGTGGTGGTTTGAATATGCTTGGTCCAGGGGGTGGCACTATTAGGAGGTATGGCCTTGTTGGAGTAGATGTGGTCTTGTTGGAGGAAGTGTGTCACTGTAAAGGTGGTGGCGGGATGTGATGAGCAGCTCCTTCTAACCACATGGGAGTCGTCACTCTTCTCCTGGTGGCCTTCAGGTGAAGATGCAGAACTCTCAGTTCCTCCTGCACCAGGCCTGTCTGGTGATAATGGAGTGAACGTCTGTACCTGTAAGCCAGCCCCAATTAAATGTTGTCCTTATAAGAATTGCCTTGGTTGTGGTGTCTGTTTACATCAATAAAACCCTAACTAAGTCAGAAGTACTCATTTCAACCATTCAGAAGTCCCTGCCAAGATTTTCACACAGCTGCATCAGTCAAGATGAAAACATCCCCCAGCTATTGAGTCTAACCCTTCTTGGAATCCATATCTCAAGACAGTTGGGGGTCTATTTCTGGCTTAAAACACACACACACACACACACTTTATAAGTAAAAACATAAAACTTTGTGTCACCAGTGTCTCTAATTAATTTGGAGAGGTAAAGCAGTATCTTTACAGACCCCTCCCTAAAGTTTCCAATTATTTAAAACCATTGATGGTAGTGGCAACACATTCCCAACCCTGAATCCACCCAACCTCCACTGTAACATTGGAGTCCTTGGTTCCAACTACAAAGGACTCTCATTTTGCTTTCTGTTGGGACAAAATTCCAGACAGACAACTAAAGAAAGAAGGGTTTGGTTACTTCTCAGTCTCACCACTCAACAGGCACAGCAATGCTCATGGGAACAGCTGATGCCTTGGCTCGCTAGGAAACCGAGAGGTAGAGAGCACAGGAACCAGGCTCAACTATCATCCCTAAGGCCTACCCATAATGACTCACTCCCACTAGTGAACAGGGAGGCTGTGACTTCTAATGATCCTTTGGACTCTAAAAAGAACAGCACCACCAACTGTTGACCAACTGTTAAAACACATGAGCCTAAGCATCACATCCAAAATGTAACAAATCTCTTCGGGATCCCAGACTGATGTAAAGAGAACCACCTTCATTTCACCTTCACGTGTCCTAGAGATGCTGGCCTCCTCTTCCCGGGAATAACCCATCCCTGACTTTATCACTGAATGTGTCTGTTTCAGACCCTTCCTTCCTGTTCATTCATGTGACACTCCCTCTTTAGTCTCTACCGTGACTTGTTCTCCAATTTACCACCAGGGTTTCCATCCACAGACACATAGTGATGATGTGTGTGTGTGTTCACCTGATGATGCTCTGTTTTCACTTCAGGACCTGAGGCTCTGTGAAAATGGGATCCATCCAGGTTTCCCCATCTTCACTGCTCAGGAAACCACGGCTTGTAGCACAGTATACCCCTTAAGAAATCAATGGTCGATAGAGAGTTATTTTTATTTTTTAAGATTTATTTTATTTTATGCATATAAGTGTTTTGCTTGCGTGCATGTTGGAGTACCACACGCATGCCTGATGCCCTCAGAGGTTAGAATAGAACACTGGATCCCCTAGAGATGGAGATATGATTGGTTTTGAGTTGCCATGCACGAGCTGTTAATTGAATCCTGGTTCTCTGTAGGAGCAACCAGTGCCTTTGACCACTAAGATGGTTCTCTAGTTCCCCAGAGAGAGACAGCTAAAATACAAACAAACAAGCAAACAAGCAAAAACCAGGAACCACCATGCTAACTTTCCAAAGTCCCCATGGGCTCCTCAAAATCGCCCAGAATCACAGGCAAAAATCTGACAGAGAATCTTTACTCAGGTTGCCCAATCCTTGAGGCCACACTGCCTCTTTCTTTTATAGTCACGGTAAGTAACAGCCAGTTTAGGCAGAGGGAGAAAGGGGGAGACATCATGCAAGGGAGTAACTCATTCACCGTGCACGGGGTTTCCTCAGCCGGAATCACTGCTGGGAGCTCCTGAACACTAGCATCGTTGCTATTCTTCAGGGCCTCATCACAAGATAGTTATAAACTACAAAAAATATCCCACATACCAGGGGGAGAATATAGCACTGTGGGAAGAAAAATTTTAGAAGACTCACTGGTGTAATATGTAGCTTGGGTAGAAGCAGAGCAAAAAATACAAGGGATTTAACTAAATAGACTATGCATATAGATTTGAAAGGTTACTAAGCAGTCGAGGAACATTATCGAAATTTTAAAGTCTGGAAACATCTAGACATTATTTAGAATGAAAAAGGTGAAAGATTTGTAAGCATAAGCTTTGGAAACAAAGAAATAGAGAATGGGTTGGGCCCAGGAATGGTTGGGTACTGTTTTTCCTTCACTTAAACCCTTGTATGCGACTTACTTTGTTATTTGTATAATTAAAAGCCATGAGAACATGATTTGGAATGAACTTATACACACACACACACACACACACACACACATGCACACACACACACACACACACACATGCACACACACACACACACACACACACATGCACACGCACACACAAACAGAGAGAGAGAGACAGAGACAGAGAGAGAGACAGAGACAGAGAGAGAGAGGTACACACATACTTCTTGAAGTCTCTGTTAAGTGGACAGAAAGCAATATAGGTGAGGAGGCTTGAAGTCCCTTTCCACGGATGGAGGAGCCAATGGGCATTTGCCTGCCCGTATCTGTCTCTATTTCTGGCCAGGAAAGAGCAGTGTCTGATTTCTTGGAGGAGTCGTAAGTTGGACTGCTAAGCAACCTTCCCAGTGCTGAGGACTTGAGAACCGGCGCATGTACCAGAGCCAGGAGAAGCAACTCCACTGGGAAATTGAGGTTTTTCAAGGGACTCCGAGAGAAGCTGGAAGCTTAAGTTCCAATAGCGGGGATGATGTGGAGGCTGCTCTTTGATCTGACTGAAGCATTTGCCAATGGGAAACAGCCTGATCACAGACGCCGGACTGTTAGCGTTAAAGGCTTTAGGGGCCTCTGGTCCCATTACCACACACCCACTCTTGAGAGGCATGTCCTGTGCCGTACTTCACAAGGCCCCTACTTGAGAACAGTCTCTTACTACACAGTCAGACAAAATGCTGGCAGAAGGGTTATAATGGAAGCAATCGATTGAAGAGGGGACGTTGTTTTCAAGCATTTTGAGGACTTTAGAAGGATCCATTCAATTAAAAATCACTTATTTATTAGAGCCATGCCTCTAATGTTCTCTACCAGATAAAAATTGCATTGAACACGATCAGTCACATAGATACACTTGAAAGGAAGGAAAAAATAGCAGTGGTCAACTGTTTTATAAATAAGAATTTTCCCTTCATTAGACTAAGTTGCACATGTGGAGAATTTTTAAAAGTCGAAGTGTTGCATGCCCTACCTAAAACAAATGCATCCTCTCTTAAGTTCAGCGAGGTTATTTTATTCCTTCTGTTTTTCAGCGTGAGGTATTTGATTTTGTGTGTGCATGTGCTGTTGGTTTGTTTTCTAAAACCTGGATGCCTCCCAACTGGTTTGTCCTGATGGCTGAAGAGAATGGCATCTCTGTGTGTCGATGCTCATGTTAAATGCCGTTAAATGCAAACAGCATAATGACTAAAAATAGTTCAAGACCTCTTGCTACATTTTTGTCAGCAATCCTTGCTCTAGCCAAGTTCCCCATTAATTGCACAATTTATATGTGAGGAAAAGACAGAACTTAATTGTTTCCAAACAAAGTTTCAGGCCCGGGTACATTCTCTTCCCTCTGTCAATTTCAGTTAAATGAATTATTCTTCCAAAAGAAAGCAAGAGGAAAGGAAGTCTTCTCCAAAAAATTTTTATTTAATGTGTGTGTCTCATCGAGGCTTTAATTACACATCTCAGATTGCTTTAGAGCCATCGCTGGAGAGCTTTCTGGGTTTAGAGAGTTTCTTTCATCCTCTGCTCTAACACACTTTGTACTGACACCAACAAGACAGCTCTTGCCAATGAGATGAAGACTGCTTAATCCCATAAAAGCATAAAAGCAAAGACAAGATTTTTTTTCCGAATATACTTCAGGCTATAACACATTAAAAAATTATCAATTGCCTCTTCTAAGTAAAAGAGAATGATGAATTCATTTAGGGCACCAAGTTAACTTTCCCTGAGTTGTGGATGTTACTTTATGGAATCTTCTAGAAACCTTTCACTTCATCCTGTTTCAAAGCTCCAAGCATAGTGTATGGGTGGATGGGGAACGTGAGCAACCCGAGGTCCAGTTTTCCCTTCCGGTGTGATCAGATTCTTCCCAGGACAATGGTCTTCTGCTAAGCTTTGCCTCAGTACTCTGTAGTAAACCATGTGCACTCCAGAAATGCCAGCATAGGTCAGGAGAAGAATTAAAAGCAGGGGGCAGAGTAGCAGAGAAAGATTAGGAATGGGAAGAGATCCACACTCCGTTCTGATAGCCCGCCATTTATAAGGTCCTTCAAGGGTTGCAGAGTTGGCTCAGAGGGCAAAGCATTAGCTGAGCAAGCAAGATGACCTGAGGTGAGATCCCCAAACCTACATAAAATCCAGACACGGCAGCAAGAACCTGTAATCCCAACATCTCTGGGTGGAGAGAAGTAGAACCCAGGGGCCTGGTGGCTAGTCCAGTCAAGCTATAATGGCGAGCTTTGAATTTAATGAGAGATTGGGTCTCAACAAATGAGGAAGAATGATAGAAGAAGACATCCAATGTCAATGCCTGGCCTCTACACCCACTCCAAGGCATCTATACCTGAACCACATACACCACAACACACATCACACACACACACACACACACACACACACACACACTCACTCACTCACACACACACACACACACACACACTCACACACACACACTCACTCACTCACACACACACACACACTCACACACATGTTCTTAACATGAAATCCTTAGAAGATGATGCCTACACAGTAATATCTGTTGTAGAGAGTGGAGGAAGCCCTGAATGAGTGGACTTTTATTGATGTAGACATGACCTCTGAAACCAATTGGCCTGCAGGAACTTGGCAAAAGCCATTGGCCATCTGGGCCAGGCTCAAGGCTGATGAGAAAGTTCCTCTCTAGAGCCAGACTGTGAGTGGTTTACAAAGGGCTGTCCAGTATGTGTGAAGACTAGAAACTGCAGCTTCCTCCTCTGCAGTGGTTATAGCCTGAGATAAATATGTATTTACAGTGGGAAAACATTTCTTTTACATATGGAGGGGCATATCATAAAGACTAATGACGTTTCTGAAGGAGACTGAGTCTTGTCTGCCTCTTGCTAGGTGTACTGATAACATAAAACTATAGTGACTATGTTTTGCTCATATAATAAAGAAAGTATTATTTTAAGAATAAAGTTAAATGTTAATAATTAAATTGATTTAATGACAAAATGAAGACAGTGAGTTCTATTTTCCTGCTATTAACAGTAAAAATAGCTACGCATTTTAGAGCATTTATTTGATGGAACATTGTGTCAAGTCCCATACTTCATTTAATTCTCCCAATTTTCTTATCATGGTGATGTGATTTCTTATACTCCCTTTACAGATTGTGAAAGTGGAGCACAGAAAGTTCACATAATTTGCCCTGGGTCATACAACTGTACTCATCTCAAGCCAGTCTCCAGAGCTGAATTGCTGACCATCAAGGCTCTCTCCTGATGCTTGGCCTGACTCTGTCTGGAAACAAGAGCTTCCAGACTAGAAGTCATCTAAATTTGAAGAAAAGTGGGTACTTTTCTTCATGGGTCTCTATTCAAGGCTCAGCACTCATGGAGTTTTTCTCAGTTCATGTGAAAAATTGATTATAAAGATGTTTTAGAGGTTCATTTGTAGAGATAGAAGGTATTCAATAACAGTTCATATACATAACACTTTGAGAGTTAAAATATGCACCAGTGTTACAAATTTTATATATTAAAATGAAACCAAATAATGAATATATTACTTTAATGATTTTACATCTGAATTATGTATCTTTATGTTACATACTGAGACAGAATTTAATGCATGCTATTTTTGCATTTGAGGTGGGCATTTATGCTATCTATGTGTTCAAATAAGAAGACGTGAGTTTTTACTCAACCAGAGGAAGGACTTTACGCTGAATAGTTATGGAAGTTTAGGTGTGTGAGTCCATGCAGACTTCTAAATAAATTATTATAAGACATTAATTAACTTTCAAATCTAAGAAATGACCCATGAAACATGTTCATCTCCTTTTTACAATGTGTATATAATGTTCTGATGTTTTGTAATTAACCTGATGCTAACAGTCTCAAATTCTGCCAGTTATAGTCTTCAAGGATGTTAGTGGAAAGGTCATTCATTCATTCATTCATTCATTCTTCTCATATACAATACATCCTGGCTGCAGTTCTCCCTCACTCCCCTCCTCCCAATCTCCCACTCCCCTCTGCCCCAGATCCCCTATTTCCAGAAGGGTCTTTTAAATTATGTGGACAGTATAGGACTATATAGGACCAAAAAACTAAACATCTATATCAATGGTTCTCAACCTTCCTGATGCTGTGGCTCTTTAATACGGTTCCTCACTCTGTAGTGGCCCCCAACTATAAAATTATTTTTATTGCTACTTCATAACTCTGATACTATTATAAATCATAATGTAAATCTGTGTGTTTTGATGGTCTTAGGTGATCCCTGTGAAAGGCTCATTCAAACCCCAAAGGAGTCATGACCCACGGGTTGAGAGCCAATGGTCTACATGTATTGTTTATTTGTCTGCTAGTTCCCCTCTGCTTGTGAGATATTTAATCAGTCTCTATTGAAGCTAATGGTTAGGTATTGGTCATTACACTCAAGAGCCAGGTCTTGAGACTGGACAGAAATACAGCCTGAGACATTTCTTCCTATATGACTCATGCGTGATCTAATTCATCTTCTCGGAAGAGGATTTAAGATATCGCCAAGCTTGCTTATTAGGAGCTACTCCCACTGCCTCGTTCGCTGACTTAGTTTCACTGAGCTCTTCATTTTGAGTTGGTATCCCCTGGAGGGGTATTAAGCCTAGTGTTTATCTCTATACCCAAGAAGGATGGTTAATCCCCTTGCCTCTATAGTGTCAGACAGCACTATGATGCATTTCAAGCCCTAACTATACACATGCATTAAAAATAATTATATATTGTCTATCACCTCCATAATAGTGCTGTCTAGTGGTCTCCTTGAGTTGTTTACTAGGTCTTCCTACGCCTCAGGATCCACTCAACTCTTTGCCTATCACCAGAGGGATCAGGCAAGTGGAGTGATATTTTCCTCTCTTCTTTCATGTCCCGACTCTCAATCACCTTCCCTCTCTTTAGCTGAGATCTTAATTCCTTTTGCTTTAGAAGAAAAGGCAAAATGGCTGTCAAATGAAAAAGAAAAAAAGTTCATTCTTGCCCTTTCATCTCCAGGCAGATGAATCGATAAACTAGCAAAACTGAGTCTTCTGGTTCAGGGTGAACCTTGAGCAGCAGGTAGTTGCCATTGTCAAAGGAGGCACTTTATCTCCAGGACGAGATACTGAAGACAATGACGAGCAGGCCCTCCAAACCATCAGGAACACAACCTTCTTCTAGTTTCTCTCTTATTTTCTTTATTCACACTGGTCAGTCTATGTCTAAAAATACCAGAGGGCCGCAGGACATTAAAGCTGGGTTTCTACCCTGTCCTCAAGGTGTCTAGCACAAGTTACCTAACCTTTGCCTCCTCACCCTTTCCACATATGGCATAAATATAATGTCAAGTTCTCCTATGTTATTTTGAGGACTAAATAAAATAGAATTTGTAGAATGACTCCACCTCAGGCACATGAAAGATACTCAATCACTGTAAGCTACCCTGATTATCATGATTATAATTTATTATAACAATTTTATTTCTATTCAATACCAACTTTTTACTATGACCAAGAAGTAAAATCTCTAAGCACAGAAGTAGGATTCCTCCCACCTCCCCCCTGCCCCAGCGTAATTTTCGCCCTTAATAAAGAAATAGCCTAGGTGCAGTTAGAAAATACCCTTTAAGAGTTTCTAATGCAAGATGTGGTAGAGGTCAAAGGGAGACACAATTTTCCAAGACAGTGCTTGTTTGACTATACTGTTCTCATAAGTTGTGTGCAGAGCCTATTAAAATATACAGTTGGATTCAATCTGTCTCAGATGTGGCTGAGATCCTGTAGCTCTAACTAGACCCCAAGAGATGCTGATGCTGGTGTTTTTGAAGTCCACCCTTTGAGTAATCAAGTTCCAGAATATTTAGAGCCTGCACTAACCAGGGCTTTTACTTAGCTCCTCTCTACCCACACCTCTGCGGTTTTCTAACTGACTGTAGCTGTGCTGATTGGCAGTTATTCGTGATGAGCCTGTGGCCAAGTTGTCCTTGAGCATCCTTCTAAGGTAGCCTGTGAAGCCGTGTTGAACAGGGTGGCCGTTCAATTTGTTCTCAAAAAACCTGAGTCAAAGGAGTAGAGTTTACCAACAGCTGTGAAAGATTGCAGTGTTTGACACAGTCTTGCATGTTTGTGTCCCTTACTCCTATGATAGTTTTATGGCATAATGACCAATACCTGAGAAAAGCGATTGAAGTGAAGAAAGCTCCCAAGGGTTCAATCTGTGGTCGCCTGGATCCTTTGCTTTGATGACTGTGAGGAGATAGAAACATGGCAGAAAGGTGTAATAGAATACAGCTACTAACCCAAGGCCTGGAAGCAAGTAGACAAAAGGAAAGGGGTCAGAAATAAAATGTACACAGTAAATGCATGTTCTAGATCCTCCACAAGGAATCACCCACTACTTCCCACCACTTTCCTATAGCTCCATCGAACTGTGAATCCCCCAGTGGATGAATCCAATGATCAGGCCAAAACCCTCAGGACTCAGTCACTTCTCAAAAGCTGGATCCACCAACTGGGCGTTCTGCCTCCAACCCACAAGCCTCAGAAGAAACACTTCATACCTATAGCCACTGCCTCTGACCTGTCTCAAACAGTCACAGTGTAACTAACTATAAAGTGGCTTGCTGTGACTGCTACCTCACACTGTGTCCTGTGAGAAAGGACTTCAGTGGGAGAATTATGTCTCATAGGATGACCCCTTGGCTTCAGAGCTTCATTGTAATTTCTGATTTGGGAGTGAAAATTAAAAATTTAAAAGGTCGGTGACATGTACTATCCGAGGTCAGACTCAGCTCCTGCCAGGGGTGTATGGTGGCCGGATATCAAATGTTGAAGTGAATAACAACTGTTAATTGGAGGATTCTGGACATTGCCTGAAGCATAAATTCTAGCTTAAAAGCCATGAGGAAGAACAGTACAGACCGCTTCTAAGTGGGATATGAACTCTGGAATTCCCATGCTTCAGGAAAATTACCACTACCCCCTAACTTCCAACCCACTATACTCTCTCAGATCACTCAGCAAACATGAGAACATAGAATTTGAGATGCTATCTACCAATAGTCCAGGGATCATCCTCATTTGTTTAAAAACTAAAAACATAGCTTTTGCTACTAATAACATAAAACCAAGAGATATGGCATATTATTATTATTATTATTAGAATGGAGAATAACTTGTTTCTAGGAAAATCATCCTACTGTAATAATCAAGCACAACTTAAAGCTAGTTAGCATAGTTCAGGTTTTTTGGGAAGAAAAATACTCTTTTTTTTTCATTATTATTACTTCTTCATGTATATGAGCGTTTTACCTGCATATATGCCTGTGCACATGTGTGCCTGCAGCCTGAGGAGGTGAGAAGAAGGGGGTATGGGATGCCCCGGAACTGGAGTAGCAGATAAATCTCCATGAGGGTGCTGGGAATCAAACCCCGGTCCTCTGGAAGGACAGCAGGTGTTGTCGATCACCGAGCCATCTCTCCAGCCCCAAGATGTCCTGAGTGACAGTCCTCACTTGTCTTCATTGTCACAGTAGTCCTTTCTAATGGTTCATTTTTTCTCTCTTCACTTCTGTGGAAGCAAGAGGAAGTCTGAGTCAAAAGGAGAGAAATGGGCCTGCTGAGGAATCAATATTTCATTCCAGGTGTGAGGTATTTCTAAGATATTCTAGCAACCTCATGAGCCACTATAGAATGCAATGCCATAAAAAGCCAGAAGAAAGGCTGTGTGTTCTTCTCTGGACCCACTCCTCCAAACCCAGAATTATATGACCAACTCTGTAAATCGGGGGAATCACTTTGGGTCCCCTAAACCTGATTTACTCCTTCCTGAGCATTCACAAAATACAGAGGGGTGGGGGAAGGGTGAAGTAAAAAACAAATATCAAAGATGGATTTTAGCCACTTGAAAAGTAATTTCGGTTGCTAGCCATAGAGAGGCATTTTGAAATTAAGGATCTATTTACTCCTCTAAGTTGTAATAATTTGTCCTCGATTGTTTGCATTCTTTGTGTGTGTGTGTGTGTGTGTGTGTGTGTGTGTGTGTGTGTGTGTGGTTTTTCTTCAAGACAGGGTTTCTCTGTGTAGCCCTGGCTGTCCTGGAACTCACTTTCTAGACCAGGCTGGCCTTGAACTCAGAAATCCGCCTGTCTCTGCCTCCCTAAGTGCTGGGATTAAAGGCGTGTGCCACCACTGCCCGGCTGCATTCATTTTTAAAGGTAGAAAAAAAAAAACCTACCAAGTGACTGACCTTATGGGGAAAGAAATAATAAGACTTCCTGAAGAAAAGAAAAAGAAAAAAACCTGTGTTGATATCCTATCTATCTATCTATCTATCTATCTATCTATCTATCACCTATCTATTTATCTTTTTTTCTTTCTTGTTTTGTGTCCAGAAGAGAAAATAACCTAATTCACACCCTTCTATGTGATAACCAAAAGGCGGCCACTGGAAAAGGCTAAAGGTCAGTCAAGCTCCCACTACCTAGCTGGCCCAGCATGGCAAAATAAAAAGGTCCAAGTTCCTTATTCTCTTACACAAAATATGCCTTTTAAAAGTGATAGGCAGCTACACACAGAAAGCATCAGTGTGGACCCAGTGATGGGAGAGCCTCACCTTTAACCCTACCCTCCCAGTCCTAGAGCCCCTAAGGCTGGGGTGGGGTAGAGGTGTGAACTTTGGATGTCAATTTTCTTTAAAAGTTTCATAAATAGCGCTTTTTCATGAATCGGAAGATTGTTGAAAGATGGCTTAGTTAGAAGAACTTACTTTTGAGTTGGGCTCTAACCAATAAGAAAAGTTCCAGTAAGTGAGAATTAAGAAAAAGGAAATTCCAGAGAGAGAACCCAGCTCTACCAAAGAAATGAGGGTTGTTAAGCATAGTATAACTGTTAGCGACCTAGCAGCTGCTTTCGTCATGACCCACCACCTCTGCCAGCTGTGCCAGCTGTGGGCAGGCAGAGGATAATAGGACCCACCTGCCATCTCAGCATGGGCTCTCTCCCCCTCCCTCTCTCCCTTCCTCCCTCCCTCTTCCCCTCCCTCCTCCCCTACTTCTTTCTCCTCATGACTCTGCTCCGCTTCTGTCTGTCTGTCTACATGTCCACTGTCTCCTCTCTCCCAGGTCCTCACTCCTCTCCCCTCCTCCAATAAGCCTCTTTTACACCAGATCTGTTATACTGTGTAATTTCACAGGGGTGGGGGGTACACTTTGGTTTCCTAACAATAACTAGGAAACAAAGAATATACAAGAAGACAAAGTAAACTCTGGTGGACTTTACCTGCCTAACTGTATTGATGAAAACATATTCTTTTGCCATAGAATATCACTATGTAGTCTGGGGGGGGGGGGTCCAACTCATGCTGCTCTCATCTCTGCCTCCCGAGAGCTGGGATTATAAGTTTGTACTGTTATGCTTCACAATAAGATAGTTTTAGTACCCACTATATTGCACAATAGATATTTCAATGACATGTATGTGTTAATCTAAACATTTTTACAGAGATTCAGTGTTTCCAGATAGAGAAACTACAAAGTAAAAGATATAGTGATATTTATCATTATTATGGAAAACAAATTGAATATAAAAATAATCATAGACACTGAGAAAGAAAAGGAATGAGAAAACTGGGGAAGAGAGGGTGCCAAGGTCATTGTCACAGCCTTGGGTGATATCATCTTATTTCTTGTATATATTTCTAAGGCAATTTTCCCTCCTTGTCACCTGTCTTAGTCAGGGGTTCTATTCCTGCACAAACATCATGACCAAGAAGCAAGTTGGGGAGGGAAGGGTTTATTCAGCTTACACTTCCATGCTGCTGTTCATCACCAAAGGAAGTCAGGACTGGAACTCAAGCAGGTCAGCAAGCAGGAGCTGATGCAGAAGCCATGGAGGGATGTTCCTTATTGGCTTGCTTCCCCTGGCTTGCTCAGCCTGCTCTCTTATCGAACCAAGACTACCAGCCCAGAGATGGTCCCACCCACAAGGGGCCTTTTCCCCTTGATCACTAATTGAGAAAATGCCTTACAGTTGGATCTCATGGAGGCATTTCCTCAACTGAAGCTCCTTTCTCTGTGGTAACTCCAGCTGTGTCAAGTTGACACAAAACTAGCCAGTACATCACCATACTATCAAGATACCACTGGCTATGATGACCCATTTGGAATTTGCTCCTTGACAGAAACACTTTTTTAGGCCAGTGGTTCTCAACCTTCCTAATTCTGTGACCCTCTAATACAGTGCTCATGTTGTGGTGACCAGCAGCCATACTACTTTTTCATAGCTACTGTTATGAATTGTAATATAAATACCTGATAGCTATGCAGTATATCTGCGTTGTGGCCCCTGTTGGGGTCAGGACCCACAGGTTGAGAACTGCTGCTTTAGAGAAACGCTATGGAATACGCCAGGAAAGCATCTTAGCTTCTGCTCACTTCCCTTATGATAAGAGGAAGAAGGTTTTGACGTGTTTGTCCTGTATAGAAACCTCTTAAAAATTGGGAAAAAGCTAATAGCATCTGAACCCAGAATCTTTAATAGATTTAAGTGAAGACCAAACATGTTCTTCTATTTCCAAATGTCTCCTCTAGAGCCTGACCTCATAATAATAACTATGAAAATTCTGTTTATAGATGCTTTCAACTGTATTTTTCGGGCTTTATATGTAAACCATCATTCTGGCTAGTTCCTAATTGCCTGAAAGGCTGTGACTTCCAGCCCCTACATTAAGGCAAGACCATGCTAACTCTCTTCACCACCCTGGGGAAACATGAAGTTTTGTTCTGGTTTCAGTCATAATTTTCTCAGTACATTTTCTAGTATGAAGCTTAAACAACGGAATTGAAAGCGTCTTTAGGGAGGGAATTTCATCATCTTCACAGGGTGGGGGGAGGGGATGAAGAGGAAACTGTGTGTCACGTCACAGATGTTACAAACGGGGAGCTGTGTTGAGGAACAGTGAACAGTTTATTCAAGCGCACCAGGTTTTAATCACTGAGCGAGCATACCAAAGAACTTGAAATTTACAGCCAACCAGAAACACCTATAAGACTTTTCTAAAAGTTGAAGACAATAAAAGCCCTTGGGTAATGGGGTGTTACTCCTTAGTAGCCTTAGGAAACAGTTGAATAGGACAGTTCCAAGAATTTGTAAATTGAGCTTACCAACCAGACATCCCTGGAGGATACCAGCCCACAACAGCCTGCAACTGGATGATGTAGGTTCGGCCAGCTCTGGGAATGTGGCCAGTGTTAAAAAAGGAGCTCAGGGGGACCAAATGGAGAATGTGGTAAGAGGACCCAGCAGCATATATTGTTTGTCTAGTTATCATCTTCTTGAAATGAAAATGGATTTTTTTTTTTTTTTTGCCAATGGAAACTGGAGAATAACCATTGCCATTTCTGCTACCTAGCCAGGTCTGAGATGACAGTGACTACCTCAGAGCCAGGAAGAAATGGCCACACATAAACCATGCAGGGCCAAAAGAAAACTCTTAGTGTAGTCACGATAAAACTGTGATCAAAGCACACAGCCGCAATCTTGAGACCTGGTAGAAACACTTCATTGCAGAAAACAAAAGGCCCCGATTGAAGGGCTAAAAGCAAAGAACTGGCCAAAAACAATAATTTCCTTCCAAAACAGAAATTCATTCTAATAAAACAGGGAGGAGGGGCAGGAGAAAAGAAAGACAGCTGCAAAAGAGAAATATAAAATGATTATATGTTGGGTCCGGAAGCCACCGTGGCGGCATTTTCTCATAAAATGATATTCTATTTCATCACCATATGCTTTAGGAAAATCCAATATGTTCCTGACAGACTTCTAACATTTTCCCCCAAGATGCTTAAAGCGTTAGAGAGTATGTCAGAGATACTTAGCACCCACTGCATTTGTGAATATTACACACCGGTAATTCTCTGGTTCATGAATTTTAATAATTGTTGGGAGCCGCCCCCACATTCGCCGTTGCAAGATGGCGCTGACATCCTGTGTTCTAAGTGGTAAACAAATAATCTGCGCATGTGCCAAGGGTATCTTATGACTACTTGTGCTCTGCCTTCCCCGTGACGTCAACTCGGCCGATGGGCTGCAGCCAATCAAGGAGTGACACGTCCGAGGCGAAGGAGAATGCTCCTTAAGAGGGACGGGGTTTCGTTCTCTCTCCTCTCTTGCTTGCTTTTCTCTCTCTCTTGCTTCTTGCTCTCTTGCTTCCTGCACCCTGGCTCCTGAAGATGTAAGAATAAAGCTTTGCCGCAGAAGATTCTGGTCTGTGGTGTTCTTCCTGGCCGGTCGTGAGAACGCGTCGAATAACAATTGGTGCCGAAACCCGGGACGAGAAAAAACTCCGGACTGGCGCAGGAGGGATACTTCATTCCAGAACCAGAACTGCGAATCAAGGTTATAAGGTTCCCGTAACACAGACTGTTGAGAAGGATTCAACTGCCGAATTCAGAACTCATCAGCTGGGGAACGACGGTGATAAAGGTTCCCGTAAAGCAGACTGTTGAGAAGGATTCAACTGCCGAATTCAGAACTCATCAGCTGGGGAACGGAAGTGAGAAATGGCTTTACCAGGTATGTTTGGCCTTGAACTTTTTCTAGTGTTAGGAGCCCTTTTGTTCCTTTTCACATGTTATATAGTGCTTAAGATAGGGCTGAAAATTCTAGAGGAAATTCAGGACAGTCTATCAGAAGTAAAGCGGGGAGAGAGAGTAGGAGCAAGGAGAAACGGTAAGTATACAGGCCTTTCCAAGGGTCTTGAACCCGAGGAAAAGTTAAGGTCAGGTAGGAATACCTGGGGAGAGATTAGAAGGAAGAAAAAGAAAAAAGAAAAGAAAAAAGATCGATTAGCGGAGGTCTCTAGGAGAAGGAGCCTGTGCTCTGAAGAAACAGACTGGGAGAAAAAAGCGGCTCATTATGAAAGAAAAGGATACCAGCCGCCAAGTAAAGTGCTAACTAGTCATTCAAGAAAAAAGCCAAAAGCGGCTGGCGAAGGCCAGTTTGCTAATTGGCCTCAGGGCAATCGGCTACCAGGTGCACTCCCGCCCTATGCGGAGTCCCCGCCCTGCGTAGTGCGTCAGCCCGTAGTGCGTCAGCAATGCGCAGAGAGGCAGTGCGCAGAAAGGCAGTGCGCAGACTCATTCATTCCCCGAGAGGAACAAAGGAAAATAGAACAGGCATTTCCAGTCTTTAAAGGAGCCGAGGGTGGGCGTGTCCACGCTCCGGTAGAATACGTACAGATTAAGGAAATTGCCGAGTCGGTTCGTAAATACGGAACCAATGCTAATTTTACCTTGGCGCAGTTAGACAGGCTCGCTGGCGTGGCACTGACTCCTGCCGACTGGCAAATGATTGCAAAAGTCGCTCTCCCTAGTATGGCCAAATATGTGGAATGGCGAGCTCTGTGGCAGGAGGCGGCACAGGCGCAGGCCCGAGCAAACGCTGCTGCTTTAACTCCAGAGCAGAGAGATTGGACTTTTGACTTGTTAACGGGTCAGAGAGCTTATTCTGCTGAACCTGATAAGAGGTATCAATGGAAGATCTTACCACAGGGAATGTCCAATAGTCCTATAATGTGCCAGCTTTATGTGCAAAAAGCTCTTTTGCCAATGAGGGAACAGTTCCCCTCTTTAATTTTGCTCCTTTACATGGATGACATCCTCCTGTGCCATAAAGACCTTACCATGCTACAAAAGGCATATCCTTTTCTACTTAAAACTTTAAGTCAGTGGGGTTTACAGATAGCCACAGAAAAGGTCCAAATTTCTGATACAGGACAATTCTTGGGCTCTGTGGTATCCCCAGATAAGATTGTGCCCCAAAAGGTAGAGATAAGAAGAGATCACCTCCATACCTTAAATGATTTTCAAAAGCTGTTGGGAGATATTAATTGGCTCAGACCCTTTTTAAAGATTCCTTCTGCTGAATTAAGGCCTTTGTTTAGTATTTTAGAAGGAGATCCTCATATCTCCTCCCCTAGGACTCTTACTCTAGCTGCTAACCAGGCCTTACAAAAGGTGGAAAAGGCCTTACAGAATGCACAATTACAACGTATTGAGGATTCGCAGCCTTTCAGTTTGTGTGTCTTTAAGACAGCACAATTGCCAACTGCAGTTTTGTGGCAGAATGGGCCATTGTTGTGGATCCATCCAAACGTATCCCCAGCTAAAATAATAGATTGGTATCCTGATGCAATTGCACAGCTTGCCCTTAAAGGCCTAAAAGCAGCAATCACCCACTTTGGGCAAAGTCCATATCTTTTAATTGTACCTTATACCGCTGCACAGGTTCAAACCTTGGCAGCCGCATCTAATGATTGGGCAGTTTTAGTTACCTCCTTTTCAGGAAAAATAGATAACCATTATCCAAAACATCCAATCTTACAGTTTGCCCAAAATCAATCTGTTGTGTTTCCACAAATAACAGTAAGCAACCCACTTAAAAATGGGATTGTGGTATATACTGATGGATCAAAAACTGGCATAGGTGCCTATGTGGCTAATGGTAAAGTGGTATCCAAACAATATAATGAAAATTCACCTCAAGTGGTAGAATGTTTAGTGGTCTTAGAAGTTTTAAAAACCTTTTTAAAACCCCTTAATATTGTGTCAGATTCCTGTTATGTGGTAAATGCAGTAAATCTTTTAGAAGTGGCTGGAGTGATTAAGCCTTCCAGTAGAGTTGCCAATATTTTTCAGCAGATACAATTAGTTTTGTTATCTAGAAGATCTCCTGTTTATATTACTCATGTTAGAGCCCATTCAGGCCTACCTGGCCCCATGGCTCTGGGAAATGATTTGGCAGATAAGGCCACTAAAGTGGTGGCTGCTGCCCTATCATCCCCGGTAGAGGCTGCAAGAAGTTTTCATAATAATTTTCATGTGACGGCTGAAACATTACGCAGTCGTTTCTCCTTGACAAGAAAAGAAGCCCGTGACATTGTTACTCAATGTCAAAGCTGCTGTGAGTTCTTGCCAGTTCCTCATGTGGGAATTAACCCACGCGGTATTCGACCTCTACAGGTCTGGCAAATGGATGTTACACATGTTTCTTCCTTTGGAAAACTTCAATATCTCCATGTGTCCATTGACACATGTTCTGGCATCATGTTTGCTTCTCCGTTAACCGGAGAAAAAGCCTCACATGTGATTCAACATTGCCTTGAGGCATGGAGTGCTTGGGGGAAACCCAGACTCCTTAAGACTGATAATGGACCAGCTTATACGTCTCAAAAATTCCAGCAGTTCTGCCGTCAGATGGACGTAACCCACCTGACTGGACTTCCATACAACCCTCAAGGACAGGGTATTGTTGAGCGTGCGCATCGCACCCTCAAAGCCTATCTTATAAAACAGAAGAGGGGAATTGAAGAGACTGTACCCCGAGCACCAAGAGTGTCGGTGTCTTTGGCACTCTTTACACTTAATTTTTTAAATATTGATGCTCATGGCCATACTGCGGCTGAACGTCATTGTTCAGAGCCAGATAGGCCCAATGAGATGGTTAAATGGAAAAATGTCCTTGATAATAAATGGTATGGCCCGGATCCTATCTTGATAAGATCCAGGGGAGCTATCTGTGTTTTCCCACAGAATGAAGACAACCCATTTTGGGTACCGGAAAGACTCACCCGAAAAATCCAGACTGACCAAGGGAATACTAATGTCCCTCGTCTTGGTGATGTCCAGGGCGTCAATAATAAAGAGAGAGCAGCGTTGGGGGATAATGTCGACATTTCCACTCCCAATGACGGTGATGTATAATGCTCAAGTATTCTCCTGCTTTTTTACCACTAACTGGGAACTGGGTTTGGCCTTAATTCAGACAGCCTTGGTTCTGTCTGGACAGGTCCAGACGACTGACACCATTAACACTTTGTCAGCCTCAGTGACTACAGTCATAGATAAACAGGCCTCAGCTAATGTCAAGATACAGGGAGGTCTCATGCTGGTTAATCAACTCATAGATCTTGTCCAGATACAACTAGATGTATTATGACAAATAACTCAGCTGGGATGTGAACAAAAGTTTCCGGGATTGTGTGTTATTTCCATTCAGTATGTTAAATTTACTAGGGCAGCTAATTTGTCAAAAAGTCTTTTTCAGTATATGTTACAGAATTGGACGGCTGAATTTGAACAGATCCCTTCGAGAATTGAGACTTCAGGTCAACTCCACGCGCTTGGACCTGTCCCTGACCAAAGGATTACCCAATTGGATCTCCTCAGCATTTTCTTTCTTTAAAAAATTGGGTGGGATTAATATTATTTGGAGATACACTTTGCTGTGGATTAGTGTTGCTTCTTTGATTGGTCTGTAAGCTTAAGGCCCAAACTAAGAGAGACAAGGTGGTTATTGCCCAGGCGCTTGCAGGACTAGAACATGGAGCTCCCCCTGATATATGGTTATCTATGCTTAGGCAATAGGTCGCTGGCCACTCAGCTCTTATATCCCATGAGGCTAGACTCATTGCACGGGATAGAGTGAGTGTGCTTCAGCAGCCCGAGAGAGTTGCAAGGCTAAGCACTGCAATGGAAAGGCTCTGCGGCATATATGAGCCTATTCTAGGGAGACATGTCATCTTTCATGAAGGTTCAGTGTCCTAGTTCCCTTCCCCCAGGCAAAACGACACGGGAGCAGGTCAGGGTTGCTCTGGGTAAAAGCCTGTAAGCCTAAGAGCTAATCCTGTACATGGCTCCTTTACCTACACACTGGGGATTTGACCTCTATCTCCACTCTCATTAATATGGGTGGCCTATTTGCTCTTATTAAAAGAAAAAGGGGGAGATGTTGGGAGCCGCCCCCACATTCGCCGTTGCAAGATGGCGCTGACATCCTGTGTTCTAAGTGGTAAACAAATAATCTGCGCATGTGCCAAGGGTATCTTATGACTACTTGTGCTCTGCCTTCCCCGTGACGTCAACTCGGCCGATGGGCTGCAGCCAATCAAGGAGTGACACGTCCGAGGCGAAGGAGAATGCTCCTTAAGAGGGACGGGGTTTCGTTCTCTCTCCTCTCTTGCTTGCTTTTCTCTCTCTCTTGCTTCTTGCTCTCTTGCTTCCTGCACCCTGGCTCCTGAAGATGTAAGAATAAAGCTTTGCCGCAGAAGATTCTGGTCTGTGGTGTTCTTCCTGGCCGGTCGTGAGAACGCGTCGAATAACAAATAATACCACCGTCATTTAGTCTGCCAATCATTCTCTCCAGGACCAGCTCGCAGAAACCTGCAACAGATTCTGTTTTGGTTTTATTCTTGTGTATTACTGCATCTGCAAAGGGAATCCATGCACACATTCATGCATACGACATGCACACACACAAGCACACACATGAGACACGATGCACACACACAAGCATAGGCATGAGACAGGATGCACACACACAAGCACACACATGAGACAGGATGCCAGGAGAGAATATTATTTGAAGAATTATTTCAAATCACTGGCTGACAACATTTCAAAGCACAGCTCTCCGGCTGGAAAGGAAAGCAGTACGCATTAAATATCTACTGAATTTAATTATAATACACAGCTCCACATTAACAAAGTCGGAACTCAGGGGCATCCTAGCTCACTTTCTGTTGCGACGCTGAGGCGCTGACCATATGAGGGAAAGATAAGGTTTACTCCATTTACATTTCCAAGTCATAGTCTATCACCTAGGAAAGTCGGGGCAGAAATTCAACAGGAACCTAGAGACAAGAACTCAAACAGAAACCATGAAGGGATGCTATTTCCTGCCTTGCTCTTCATGGCTTACTCAGCTTGCTTTTTCTATAGCACCTAGTAGATCCCCAGCCCAGGGGTGATACTGCCCAGAGTGGGCTGGACCCTCCCACACCAATCACCACTCCATAAAATGCCCTACAAACTTATCTACAGGCCATTTGATGGTGGCAATTGCTCAGTTGAGGTTCCCTTTTCCCAGGGGACTCTACTTTCTGTCAAGCTGACAAAAAAGTAACTAGCACAATGGGTAAATAGATGTATCAGTATAAGCCATTTTTTCTGGATGCTTCTACACAGAAGGACGTCTACAGCCTTACTCTTATTCCAGCTGTGATTGCAGGTCTCTAACTACATAAGAATTTCCTGGAGACTGTTCTAGCTTTGATATCGGTGACACACCATCCCTGAGAATGTGCCCAGGGAACTACTTGCATAAAGTGTGCCTTGGTATGGTAGTTTGAATAAGAATGGCCCCCATAGACACATGTGTGTAAATGCTTTATTACCGGGGGCAAAATGATTACAATACGTGCCAACTAGGAGGTGGCCTTGTTAGAGTAGGTGTGACTTTTTTTTTTTTAAAGGAACTGTGTCACTGGAGGAGGGCTTTGAGGTCTCAGATGCTCAAACCAGGCCCAGTACAGCATTTTCTCTTCCTGCTGCCTGCCAATCCATATGTAGAACTCTTAGCCTCTTTTCCAGCACCAGGTCTGCCTATACATGGCCATGCTTCCCACCATGATGATAATGGGCTGAACTCTGAAACTATAACACTCAATAAGTGTTTTACTTTATAAGAGTTACTGAAGAAAACCTAACAGAGACACTTGGTCTATGGTGATGGAATAGGCTGAATATATTTGTCTTAGGGTTTTACTGCTATGAACAAACACCATGACCAAAGCAACTCTTTTTTTTTTTTTAATTGGATATTTTATTTATTCACATTTCAAATGTTATCCCCTTTCCCGGTTTCCCCTCCAGAAATCCTCTATCCCATCCTCCCTCTCCCTGTTTCTATGAAGTTGCTCCCCCACCCACCCACCACTCCTGCCTCCCCGTCCTGGAATTCCCCTACACTGGGGCATCAAGCCCAAGACAACTCTTATAAGGACAATATTCAATTGGAGCTGGTTTATAAGTTCAGAGGTTCAGTCCATTATCATCATGGCAAGAGCATGGCAGTGTCCAGGCAGGCATGGTGCAGGCAGAGCTGAGAGTTCTACATCTTCATCTGAAGGCTGCTAGCAGAATACTCAATTACACTTAGCTAGGATGAATGTCTTATAGCCCACACCCACCTACTCCAACAGGGCCACTCCTTGGGCAGAGCATATTACAAACCATCACAATATCCTAACTTAGATATATTATTAATAGCTGGGCTGAAGAAATTGTTCTCAGTGGTTAAGAACATTGACTGCTCTTCCAGAGGTCCTGAGTTCAATTTCCAGCAATCACATGGTAGCTCACAACCATCTGTAATGGGATCTGATAACGTCTTCTGGTGTGTCTGAAGACAATGTACTCATATAAAATAAAAAAACAAATCTTTTTTTTAAAAAAGGATATTATTAGTGTGTATGAACCACTAAACATCATGACTTAACCTAGATTCCTTTAAATATATTTAGAATGCCTACACTTTTGCCAGGTTCTTTCTGTGTTCAGGCATTGGTACCAGGAAGGGGTCTACATTTTTGGTATTCTATGACATGTATGGAACAGTGCGTGTCAGAGCTGCCTGGTGCACATTTTGAATGAGCTGATAATCATAATTATTTTTTACTGTAAAATTATTACAATTTAGTGGCTGAAACCCCAAACTTCCTTCTTAGAGTAGAACTATAGTGAAACAGTCTCAACACAACTTTGGTAACAAAGTATCTCAGGGCCCACTTTTGTTTTCTATTTTGCTGCCTTAGCTGTCAAGCCCTTCCCAGAGAAATTTCTAGAACTACAGTCTTCCTTATTACACCCTGATTTATTTTTCTCCATGGCAGTCAACTCCAACTAAAACGCATGTGGTACAAAGGGCAGTGGTCCGCATCTGCCAGCATCCACCTGCATCCATTAGCATCCCTAGAGTCAAGACTGACACCTGACAGTGAATGAACTCAATAAATAATCACAGTATAACAGATAAACAGCAAATGCTTGGCACTCAACTACAGTGAGTTAGCAAATGAAGACAATATAGGTGTGTGTGTGTGTATGTGTGTGTGTGTGTGTGTGTGTGTGTGTGTGTGTGTGTGTGTGTGTGAGTTCTCCAGAAATGTCACAGGCTTGTCACACTAATGCAACTCTTAAGGAGAAGCAAGTCATGCTGTTTGACTCTTCTTCCTGACTCTGCACCCCCGATCGCTGGAGTCTGTCAACGCTGATAGAAATTGAGTGTTTTCTTTGTCCCCTGCCTGTCTCCTTTCATTTCTCCCTTCTCTGCTTTCTTTATACCTGTTTTTGTCACAATCTCTTCTAAGTTGCATGCCCAATGCCCGGCTTCTTAAGCTCATAATCTACTGACACTGACAGATAACTCAGGGGTTCTACTAGGGTTTGAATCCTAACAGGTGAGCCCCCATCCAATCTAGCCTACACGTTTGCTGCTCAGAAGTCACTCTGCTTACTGTTGTGTTTTGCAATGCAGACAACTGAAGTGACAAGACAAACGGTCGCATGAACACGTGAGAGAAATGCTATTAATCCAGGCTAAGGTGCATGAATATATGCTTTGTGATATATTTCATACATGAAATGCCAATCTTCTTCAACATGAAAGGAAACGTAGGAATCTGGATTTCTGCGACTGTAAAATTTCCTTTGAAAGAAAATAATATATTAAAATCTCCCAAAGGTTCTCTAATGGCATAACTCATTCATACTTATTAAACTCACTATTTGCCTTCCCTCTGATTCAAATGTAACAGGAAAAATTCGGCGATTTACTTTTCAAAGGTCAGAATGATTTTAATTGCTTTTTAGAATACGATGATCTTAGCTCAATCAAGTCGTATTAATTCCGTCTCTCTCTCTCCCTGTGCAACTGATTTCACAGCCCTTTCAGCCTGCAGATGCAGAAAGGAGTTCAGAGCCTTTGAAGATGTGTAACCAGACCCCTTTGGCCCCAGGGATGTCCTGATTAGGGTGATTAAAGCTCTCCAGCCGCCTTCACCATTTTACCTCAAAGCAGTCTCTATACAGTTTGCCATAGGCAGTGCTATGTGCCTGGCCTAGTTTCCTAACATTAGACTAGAGTCCTATTGTTTAGTGCTGCAAGATTTCGAGTTTGGTTTGATTCTGGTGTGCTCTGTCCATGGTGGAGAAAACAGAGCATTGTCTCAAAGGAAGAAGCATCCTCTGGACTAATTCTCTTCCCGGTGCTCTGAGCCACCTGTGCCGACCTCAGTCTCCCAACTAGGACTCTCTTCTTTAGCATCTGCATGCCGTCCCATCACTTCTTCAAAATAGTTTCAATCACTAAGTTTGGGTCATATCACAATGCTATGCCTTAAATTTTATACCCCTGAACTTTAGAATTTGAAGTCTGAACCCTTAGAGCCCAAGGCAATGACTGCATTGGGAAAGGGGTCCTTTAAAGATAACAGCAGCAGGATCCAGAGAGATGGCTCAGTGGATAAGGACTCTTCCAGGCAAGTCTGGTGACCTAAGTTCTATCCCCTGTATACGCACAGTGGAAGGAAAATCAACCACTTTGTCCTCTAACCTCCATGTGTTTACTATGATGTGTGTGCCCCCTCCACACATAACCATGAAGAAAGGGGAGGAGCAAAGGAAACTAAGACAAAATGACATCATCTGGTACTAGTTAGCCCCACAGTACCAGTGTTTTCAGATGAAGACATCGTGCCATGTAGACAGGGAGAAGGCCACTGTCTGCAGGCCAAGGGGAAAGGCCGTGAAAATTTTGCTAACTTGATCTTGGACTTGAAGCCTCTGTACTTTTGGGGAAAATTAACTTTGTCACTTAAGCATCTCAGCTGTCGTTCTTTGCCCTAATAGTCCTAGCCTGCTAATACACATAGCTTTGCCACTTCGTAAACCTGTGGCTTTCCTATGATGATAAGGACTGCCTACACTGAAGAATTATTGGAGAATTAAGAAAACACGAAAATCTACAATGCTCTACCTAAAGTATCACACACACACACATACACACACACACATACAAAAATCAAATTTTAAAGATTGTACATCATTACTGCATATACCTAAGCAGATCTCCGTATCGAGTGTAGCCCAAGAATGATAAAATTTATATTCCATTTAGAAAATAACCTCTCCCTACAAATTTACACATGTTCTGAAATTGTGTTCTTTGCTTCAACAATGAAATCACAGTTGACTGGCTTAAAGTCAGTATGTCCAATTAAGGCTAAAATGTCCTCATTTTTGGCATCTTGATTATTTCCATCTTTTTTTTTTAATTGAATTAAGTTTATGAGCCCAAATCACTTATCATTAAAATCAGCACTCTTGGGCTTTCATTTTCCATTCCATGAATTTTATCAAATAAGTACAGAAATGCAATAAAAACTCAAGTGATTTCCAAAAAAAAACCCTATCTCTATAAAGATTAGAATAGAGGTTTCTGCCAGAACTGGACTCTCAGCTGAGCGGCTCAACCAGATTGAAAACATCCATTTGTGATAGCACATCTAAAGGTCGAAATCCAGCCTGGAAAAAGACAATTAGGAAGGTCAAATCTATGAATGCAACTTGTTTGCAAGCAAATAATACCAGTCTGTTTAGCTGAGTTCATCACTCTTGTTGAATAGTAGCCTTCATCCCCCATGTTGGTTTTCTGCCATTATTGATGTCCACTGCTAAGGATACTCTAATTGTAAGGTAGGCATAGATGGATCACAAAAGCTCCCAGGCTATCAGACTACTCATCCAGTGCTGACTTTGTTACAGGCACAAGACTAGTCACAGCAAGATGAAAATGAGTACCCCACACGCCAACAGACAAGAATCACACCAGCAGATCAACCACAGTGCCTGAAAACAACCTAGATATGTCTAGAGTCCTCAACCACCATCAGCTCTCGACCCTCTGGAGGAAGATCTCAAAGAGCAAAGCCAAGAAGACTGAACACCTGAACAGTAGCAAAGGTCATGGTGCCCATCTTAGTCCACAGTGTGATAAGCAGTCCTTCCGGGACCTTCATGTGTGTTACACTGTGTCCACAAGTGGCCACTGAGAAGAAACAGTCCACCTCAACCATCTGGATAAAGCTGTGTGTCCCAGCACACATACTGGTTGTATGCTGTAAACTTTCTGAACCTTGGTTGCTTCCCTTAAAAACTGAGTAGAAATGCCAACTCTAGGAGTCAAAGCTATGATACGGCAGAAGTGCTTTGTGCCTTATCCGAGTAAGTCCTCCTCTCATGCTCTGAGTGACATTGGGGATTGACCTAACTAAGGTGAGGACAGAATGAAGAAAGGACAGATGCACGTACAGAAGTGCTGGGATCATGTGGGCTGTTCTTGCTCTGATGAGGGATGCCAAAAGCAACCTGTAATGTCAGTATGTTTATTTTAGACACCTGAATGGAGGGTGTAGTGATCATGTACAGCTGGACAAGAAGGTAGGTTTACGGTACAGCGATGAATAGGGAGGAATGTTTAGCTAATCTTGTAGGAGGTCTCTGTGGAGAACCCCATCTCAGGCTGTAGTCATCTCAGAGGAGGAAACTGTGGTTAATAGTTTCTGAACCGAGTAGTCAATCGTTGGCAAACACTTGGACTTGCATTATAGGACAGCTTTGCCAGATCCCTGAGCCTCGCCCTAGGTAGGCTTTGGGACTTGCGTGGGTCAGAGGCATTGGCATTCCTGCCGTGCTCTGCCCCTGTCAAAAATGCACACTCACTCGGGGACTTAGTCCACTGCTCACACACTCACTGAGGGCTCCCCTCACTCACCACATACTCCAGGAAAGGAAATCAGCAGATTCGCCTTCACACTACTGCTCAATGCAGATGCTATGTAGATAATGTAAGAAGACAGGGTACGCTGGTGTCACACTGCTATAAATGTCCCTTCACTAGTCCCAGGGGGGAAGCTTGTGCAATAGTATTTCACAGAGCGCAAACAACAGCCTTGAGGGGCTGCCCTTGGGGTTACTACTATCCCAAGTTTCAAATCTTTAAAGACAAAAAATGTGTTGGAGGAGATATAAAACAGATGTTCACAGCAGAAAGTCCGACCAGCCAAGCTGTGGTCACCTCTAGATGGATATTGCTGTTGAAACTTCTCTAAGTTAATATCCATGGATTAGTAAATTGAAGTGTCTGAAACAGAAGCAAACACCCACTCTTTCTCTGTGTAAATCTACTCACCTTTTTAACATTTAAGGTGCCCAAGGCTAGATATACTTTTGCTAGTAATGTGGGGCTTTGAGGTTTTAACAATACAGGCATGGAGACATCTGTATAGTAGAAGGGTGTTAATCTGTTTGCTGGGGCAGTCTCTCAGCTAGCCCATCTAACATAAGCTGACTTCTCTTGCATTCCACCCGATGGCTCTCATTGATGTCTCCCTTCTGTCTCTTCCTCTCTCTTTCTCTTCATCCTTCTGCCTCGGCCCCAGCTGCCAGCTCTTTATTATGCAAAAAACACCATACTTCTTACTCATCTAGTTAGTGTTGGGGGCTACATGACCTTCACAGGTTGTTTACCGCTTTGGGCAGGTGAGGAAGGACAAACATTTCCATATCCCTCTATCCTGGCACCCCTGACACAGAAATTAACAGTTGAGAACTCAGGGACATATTTTTGTAGCCAGTTGATACAATGTGTGTGGGTTATCTCAACAGGCTAGTCCACTACAATCCTATAATTATAACCCCCCTTTCTATTGCCTAGTGAAGCTAAATTTCTGAAACCGCCTGAGCAAACAAAGCAATTTTTATTTTTAAACATCCATTGTTTTAGCCTCTTTGTCCCCCGAGCCATAATGAGACATGTACAGAATTTCTAATTTTAGATTCCTTGAACTACAGGAATATTTTCTTTCACAAAGAAAAAAAAAATAAACAGAGAAATTACTATCCAAAAAATCTCATCCCTCTGGTGACTGTGTTGGAGAGAGCCCAGGACAGTGAAGACGTTTCAGTATGCCTGTGACTTTGTCCCAGAAGCCACCACACTTGAAATGGCTTGTGAAGATGTTCTACGTTTCTCGTGACCTCAAACAGATGAATCTGCTTCGAATGACTTAGAGAGGCGGAGAGAAATTTCTCAGGAGCCGCAGAACTTATAATCTGAGTTACTATATTTCTGAACTGAGAAGTTTGGCAGAAGAATCAAAATACACCACCTTCTGAGAATCTACATGGAGAAATCTCTGATAGCAGTTAAGGTCAGTTAAGTGGAGGTCCCACAATCTCAGTATAAAGACAACGAGGGTGAGAGATACAGCATGGCTCATTCTTGACTCTTGACAATGAATTCTATAATTTCATGTCCCTCTTTAACTTGCATGAGTGTGGCGAGGCCCTACTCACTTGGAAATTATAAGCACATACACTTTTAACTTTTATATACCCATCTATGTAGGGTAGAAAGAGTAGAGGTTATGAAGCCATCCTTAGCATATTGATAAGGCAGGAATTAACTTAGAAACACCAAAAACTTTAAAGGGGAGAAATTATTAGTAAGAAAATTCAGTTCTTCTCTGTTTGTTTTCTTAAATTAGCAGGCTGGGTCACGGCTCTTCTTGGACCTCTGGTATATTCACACGCCTACACACACACACACACACACACACACACACACACACAAAAGAATTTTTCAAGTGTTCATAATATTTAGTGATTCTCAAGTCAATTCCGGGAGAAGGAAGAATGGCATCAGAGGGAACCAGTTATGGAACATGGGCTCTGCTGGGCAAAGCTCAGCTGACTCTTCTTCTCAAATACCCTTTGAAGTAGGCATCAGTATCCCTTCGCTCTGCACTGAAAAGCTGGGTTTGAGAGAGACCAAGTGGCTTACTCTGGACCAGAGGATCCTGGTGTGGACAGAACTATTGAATTACTCCCTGTCAGACTTAGGGCTTCCCACCACCACCCCAACCCTCAGAAACGCCACGGTTATAACTCATCTTTTAATTGCAGGGAGGCAGGACTCTCAGAAAGGGAGACAAATCTAGAAACCAAATCTCTGACCTTCTAATGCTGCGGGTTTGGGCAGGCTGCCAAGTTGCTCAGGGAGGCATGGAGAAAATAAGTACGGTCCCTTCAAAGAAATTTCTTTCACGGGGGGTGGGGGGGGAAGAGGCTATAAAAAATCGTGTTCTCCCACTCCCGGCCTCCAGGGGACAAGAATGATTTCCCCTCAGGCAGTGATCATCGCGGAGCTGATCAAACTGTCATTTTTACTCAGGCCCCTGGCAAGCACTGAATCACATTTGCAGCTTGTTTTCATTAACCTTAAAGTACCCTCCGGTCTAAATATTTATTCCAGTTCTTCAGCTGACCTCCGCTTTTATATATTCATATATCCTCAAGTACCAGTTTCAACACTTTTATATTAGCTTGTAAATTATGCATGTGCTCTAATGAACCAGATGCCTATGTAATCCATAGGTAAGGCAAATGATTGTTTCATTTACTGGGGACCCTCTTTAGCACCTGATATAGTTGTTGGTATATCTTAATCTTTATTACGACATAATATGCTTTCTTTGCTCTGTGGGTTCTATTCACTAGATTCAAGTTGAGCTTTGTCTTTTGGGGTTTTGTTTGTTTGTTTGTTTGTTTTTTTGTTTGTTTTATTTTCCCTTTATTCAATCAATGAAACTTTACCAAGTGTCTACCCAGTTGCCAGGGTATAGGTGGTACTTCCAAAAGAGGCAGCACACATGTCACATCTGCTTTCAGGAAGGCCAAGCAGTTGTCATGTTCTGCACGGAAGGGCCAAGGACAAGGTGACAGAGGCCTTCATGAACAGAAAACAAGACCTCAATGGAAGTAACTTCTTTCAAAACTTGGGAAAGGCTGATGCGTCTGGAACTCTGAGAACAAAAGAATGGCTTCATCTTGAGGCAGAGAAGAAAGCCGAGACAAGAGTCAGATCTTAGGATCGTGGATAGAGATGATACTCAAAGTCATCTGGACAATAAATATGGGTGTGGGAGATGCTGATAAAATCAAAAGTGAAACAGTGTGTATCCAACACTCTATGCTAAAGGAAAATCTGAAATAGTCACCACTTTAATGCTTTCACATAGAGGTTGCCATCAAAATGTAAAACAGCTCCTTCTAAGCTTACCATCAAATCCCCAAGTTGACAGATAAGAAAATAGATGATGAAGGGTATAGAATTATTTTGTTGGGACTGGGGAGAGAAGTTTGTGTATCCAATGGGAGTCTTGGGTTGCCTTCATAAAGTGTACCCTGTTGCTGCTCAGAGGTCATTTCATGGGCTAGATATTAGCAGGGAAATCAGCAGATAGACACCTCTCTGTAACATTGTCCTTGAGCTCCATTCCTGAGGCGTGTAATTGACAGTAGAGGAGAATACACAAGACAGGCTTTATAAATTATTCTAATAAGCAGAAGTCCATTGCCTAGATTATCCATGCACATGCGTGTCTAACCTTGAATGTTTACAAGGGGAAGAAAACAAATTGACTTTCATCACTGAACGGCCACTTGGAATTTGTAACACTTAAGATCTAGGTGCGACACTTTGGTGGATATGACCCTTCCTTTATTCACTTTAATTTTAAGAAGATCGTGGAAGCTTGTTTCCAGGTAGAATTAAGTGGTCTCATTTCTATCTTTAATGGAGGAAAGAAAAGGGGAAGAGAATATTTTTATATGTTTCTGGGTCAGTAAGATAACTCAGTGAGTAAAGAGGCTCACGGCCAAACCCAGTGACCTGAGCTCAATCGCCAGGACTCATACAGTGGAAAGATCTTTTAACAGTTGTTCCTTGATGCCTTTCACACAGGCATCCGGTGATGCACAGGCAAATGTACATGCAAACACATACAAAAATGGTTGTTGTTTATTTTCTTCAAAAAGAAACTATTCACATAACCACTGAACTTTGTTAGTTCCCTCTGGCCACTCCCCCCCCCCACACACACACACACAAAAGAGCTTTTATTGAAATAATATTTTCTTGTCAGTAAATGAGAAGGGAATCTGATGGGGGTTGGGAGGATGCACAGCAAGTGGGAATGTCCTCAAAATTCATACATCTCTAGAGCCTAAGCAACCTCCCCAACTCCAGAGAGAGTTGTAGAAATGCCCTCAAGTAGGCAGCCATGAACATTACCCAGCCACCCTGCTGCAGGCTGCTGCCCTTCTATTCAAAACACCCTGGCATTCATAGAGTGACTCGGGGATTAAGACCATAAAACCAAATGGTCCAGTCCCTAGATTTCATGAGTTCTGTCTTCTCACAGTCTTTTCCATTACTAACTATTGTGTCTTTCCACTGTGTCCTTCAACTGACACTCATTCATCACCCCGTCCAAACCTCCATGCTTTTATGGCCTCAGTTTATCCCAATTCATGCCACCTGACTTTGGGTGTCCACTCTTCTCTGAGTTCTACTGTGTTTTTTGTAAGCTGTCCTAACAACCTCTGGTAGCCTGTCCTGGTTTGGCACAACTATTTTACCACTTTGTTGACTATTGTCAAAGCTATGGTTTTGCTACCCATGGTTCAAGCAGTCACCTCTCTCCTACTAAGGTTTCAACAAGAGAAGTCACACAGAGACTCATGCAGCTCTGTGATATGACCACCTGGGTTCAAATACCGACTCTGTCACATGCCAGCCTAAGGAGTTAGGAGTAAATTCCTCAACATCTCCTTTGTGAAAGAAAGGTACTTATAGCATCCTTTCTCACTGATTTGTTCTGGTTTTATTGTCAATATTGTTTATCAACTGATTAGAATGAAAGGCCCCCAGGAGGTGTGATGAGCTCACTTTAGGGTGTGTCTTGAGGGCACTTCCAGAGATGATAGATCATAAGAGCCCTGAACTGATCAATAGTCTACTTATTGACAGATTCAAAATCTGGGTAGATTATTGAGAGGAGATAGACAGCAGGAACATTGCTGCAAATGTACCTTTGAATGGCGGCATATCTTGGTCCTGAGCCTAGCCTTTTCCTGTAATTCTGCCTCCTGGCTACCATGCCACAGGCAGCCTGTGCCAGCGACTTTCATCACTATGATATATCAGGTTCGAAGCAGTGGATCCAGCAGACCACAGATGGAACTTTCTGGAACTAACAGACAAAATAATCTTCCCTCTTCTTTCAAGTTGATGCTTTCGGGCAATTTATCACAGCACTGAAGATGCTAACATGGGAAGCTGGGATCAGAGAACTGGAGTTGATATTGTGATTATCTCCAGCAGTGTGGTCCAAATGCCTTGGAATTACTTTTAACTATGAGCTGGGCAGTGATGGCATATACTTCAGTCCCAGCACTCACGAAGCAGAGACAGAAAGGTCTCTGTGAGTTCAAGGCCAGCCTGGCCTATAGTACTAGTTTCAGGACAGCCTAGGCTGCATAAAGAAACCCTGTCCCAAGGGGGGAAAATAGGAATTTGAGGAAATTTGGGCAATGCTATCTAGAAAATCCCTGGAAATCTTAGCTTAATAGACAATTCTGGCAGAACTCAGAAGGTGAAAATGCTGACAGGATGTGGTCAGTAAAGATGGTGGCCCTAAGAGTCTGGCAAATGGATAGATATTAGGCAAATGGATGGATCTGGAGGATATCGTCCTGAGTGAGGTAACCCAATCACAAAAGAATACACATGATATGCACTCACTGATAAGCAGATATTAGTTCAGAAACTTAGAATACCCAAGATACAATTTGAAAAACACATGAAACTCAAGAAGAAGGAAGACCAAAGTATGGATACTCCGTACCTTCTTAGAATAGGGAACAAATACCCATGGAAGGAGTTACAGAGACAAAGTTCAGAGCTAAGACGAAAGGAAGGACCATCCAGAGACTGCCCCACCTGGGGATCCATCCCATATACAACCACCAAACCCAGACACTATTGTATATGCCAGAAAGATTTTGCTGACAGGACCCTGATATAGCTCTCTCTCTCTTGTGAGGCTATGCCAATGCCTGGCAAATACAGAAGTAGATGCTCACAGTCATCTACTGGATGAAAAACAGGGCCTCTAATGAAATAGCTAGAAAAAAGTACCCAAGGAGCTAAAGGGCTCTGCAACCCTATAGGAGGAACAATATGAACTAACCAGTACCCCCAGAGCTGTGTCTCTAGTTGCATATGTAGCAGAGGGTGGCCTAGTCGGCCATCAGTGGGAGGAGAGGCCCTTGGTCTTGCGAAGATCATATGCCCCAGTACAGAGGAATGCCAGGGCCAGGAAGCAGGAGTGGGTGGGTTGAGGAGCAGAGTTGGGGGAGGGTATAGGGGACTTTGGGGATAGCATTTGAAATGTAAATGAAGAAAATATCTAATAAAAAAGAATTATCTAAACAAAAATAAAACATTTTTATCATATTTAAAAAAATAAAAAGAACAAAGTCTGTTGAGAACTGGACTCAAGGACATGTTGTATACTGTACCATGGCAAAGAACCTGTCTGCCTCTTGCCCATTCTCCCAAGGCTAGTTAAAGGTGACAAAGTAGATAATATAAAAATTCAAGGCAGAAATTTCAAGGCAGACCAGTATTGAGGCATTGCATGAACATTGTTAGCTGACTTTAGTCAGACTTAGGTGATAATGGGGACCAACGCAGAGCAGAAAGATTTCTAAATATTGCATCTTGGACAAAAAAAGTCAGATCAAGTTGGGTCTAAAGGACAATGTGGTTTCTGAAGAGATTAGCATCCTAATTCTTTGGGAAAACAAGAAAGATGAATTGATATGTCAATAATAAACAAGAGCCAACCTGTGATGGCCTCAAAGGTATAAAAGGATAAGCTCACTTAAAAGACTCCCTTGAGAAGAGAGCTCCATTGGATACCCTGCTGGCCTAAGACTTCCCAGCAACTTGCTTTGTGATTTATTTCACCATGTTCAACTGCTTGGGGAGTTACAAGCTTGCTTCCAGACAGGGTCCAAGTGGGGACAGGCTAGGGCTCAAGCTAGTGGCAGACCCATGTGGTGCTGGCTTTTCAGAATGTACAACTGAGGCATTATGGATCCTGGAGATTTCTAGTCAGTTGTCAAAGGAAAACTTAGGAAACTAGTCAACAGAGGTGGAGTAGGCCAGCGTCTCTGCAGGCTTGCCCTGAGAGGACAGTGTGGGAAACTGTAAAGTTGAAGCTGCAGTGGAGACCCTAAGATATTAAAAACAGAAAACAAGTGCCCTCAAGACACTGAGAAAGCCTCTGGCAAGGAGAGGAGCTGGGCCTGTTGAGAGGCTATTGGTAAATGTTATAGCTGTGATAGAGGGGCTGCCTAAGACTATGTCTCACATTACAACACCATGTGCCCTAGATATCAGTACAAAGGTAAAGGATGCAATGGTTTTTCCTACTGTTTGGTCTTACTTTTGTGTTCTCCAGTTCTCCTTCCTACGCTAGCATGTCTTCTTTTCAGATTGAAAGTGTTTACTCTGTACCACTTTATATGAATTTGGAAGTATATAATTTTCTTTTTTATAGGGGCTCATAGCTAGGAGTTGATCTTAAGTCTCAGTGGAGGTTTGAATCGTATGAAGGGATCAGGGAGTGTGAATCAGTTGGTAGAGGGCTCGCCTAGTATGCTCTGGATTCTACCCCAGCTCTCCATTTCCTGAGGATGGTGCCACATTCCTATAATCCCAGAGCTCTTGGGAGACAGGACAATTAGGTGTTCAAGGTCAACTTTGTCTCATTAATAAGTTTGAGGCCAGTGTAGGCTGTATGAGACCCTAATTACATCTTCTTGCTTACACGTAACCTATATGTCTGTATTTTACGTATGGAATGACATAAAATCTAAGTTCTCCCAGCAAAGGGTTATAAGCCCTAAGTTTAAAGGGCCATTGCTTCTCTAAACAGAGCATCAAACTCTTCAATTATGGCAGGCCTATTCAACATGTTAAGTACTTGTTAGGAATGGGGCTCTTCATGGCTCTTCCTTCTTCTTCAAAGTGGCCCCAAAGCCTGTTCCCCTTCCTCATAACAACATATGAATGCTTAAAGCCGCAATGTATGTATTTGACACTCTGCTCACAGCACATGGTATGCGAGGCTCCTCATAATAGGGCCTAAGATTACCTCCCAACCATAGCACTCGTCACTCTCTCAACAATTCTTTTAGAGGGATTAGAGAATCATTAGTAAGAGTTGCCATGAAAAATTAAGCAATTGGACAGCAATAATAACCTAAACAAAACAATTGTTGACTTCAGGGAAAAATTGTCCCAAGAAGGGAGACCTATTCATATTTCTTGGAATTAATCATAGGAATATTGTTTGGATCAAGTAGGAACATTTTTTTAAAACAAAACTATTGTGCAGAAAAACATTAGCATAACAACACAACAAGCCAACTGCTCAGCTTACACTGTCTGCCCTTTGGCTCTTGGCTGCCATGGCTGCCATGTTCACTTGCATAGTTGGTTCTGAGTGATTTACTGTGCCTAAACTGTACCAACAATATGGTTTGTACCAAACACCTGGTTTTGGTTTAGAAGTCTAGCATTGTGTGTGTGTGTGTGTGTGTGTGTGTGTGTATTATATGTATGCCTTTCCCTGCTGCTGATCTGGCCTTGCATCCTTTTGCTACTAAAACACAATACTTAGCCAGGCATGGCCACCAGTTCAATGCTTGTCTGGGCTACCTCAAAACAAAGTGACAAGAAATAGAAAGAAAAAGTTAATATTTTCCCATGAAACTATGATTTGGCTATGTGCACCAATTTTATGTTTTGAAATCTTCACTTCCAAAGCAGGGGTTGGGAAGTGATTAAGAGCTGACTGTATGCTGCTTTCATGCCTAGATCAATACTGTTAACTTGGGAGTAGGTTTCCTATATAACACACGTCCGTCCTGCACTCACACTGCGCATGCATCTGCTCTCTGTCTGTTGTGCTCTTGCCGCCCATCCCACCTCCACTCTGCCCCCTTTGCTTTCTCCCCTGGAATGAAGCACAAAGGCCTTCACCTAGATTTTGGATTTTGTAGCAAGAAACAAGAGCAAATGAAGCCCATTGAAACCCACCCTTTTAGCAGAAACAGAGAGCAGGATACACCCAAGCGTCCAATTACCGCTAAGTGGAAAAGGCAGCTATCAAGTCTCAGGGGTCTCTCAGACTTCCACAGCAAGCCTCAGCTGGGTGCAAAACCTGACTGATGGCAGAGAACTACAGAGGGGAGGTGAGAGGAACTAGGGGTGAGATGCAACCTGGGCTAGCCTCGTTTCCAGAAAGATACCACCTAGAACATCAGAGAGTAACTAGGAGGGGACAGAGTGGGATGTACCATTCTAGGTGGCAATGCTCAAAGACCATAGCTTCTGGGAAAGAAGAAAGGGAAAGAAACACAATAAGCATGACTAATTATATTAATTTCCATATCTAGCAATATACAAATAGGAGGAGCCAGGTTTCTAACCATCCAAGCATGTGAAGGGGAAAGGCCTGTATGAACCTAAAGGCATGGACTATAATTACAGACCACATGCTTTCTTCTATGGGCGGATAGAAGAGAATAGAAAATGACACGCAGACTGAATGTGTGCATCTCCTAGCTGTCAATTCTAGAAGTAGTGAGTCCTTGGAGCAGCAAGCAGCCCTGGTACCCACACATTGCTTTCCATTCTCCTTCTTCACTAAATGGAATCCAAGATCCTTGGAGAAGCGTCTGGTCCCCAGAGCTGGAGAATCATGAATGCAGAATGAGCTTTTCTGCACCTGGAAGTAAGGAAGCTTTGACGCTAGGAGGAGGCACATGCCAAAATAACGCAGGAGCAGGCTGACGAAGATGCCACTGGCCAAATCTGGAATCATTTGAGCAAACATAATGGTATATTAGAATGCTAAGGCATAGTCAAGATGGGACAGTTCTATTCGACAGAAGAGCAGAAGAGAAATTAGAATAACATCATGTGGCAATCTTTCCCATAATTGATTACTACCCATCATCAAAGGACTCTAAAACTAGTGAGTGAGTTTTAATGAAAAATAAAATGTTTAGGTGGTAGTTCATCACTAGACACTCCCTTGCAGAAAGGAGGAAAAATGGCGATTTTTTTCTTGTGTGTGTGTGTGTGTGTGTGTGTGTGTGTGTGTGTGTGTGTGTGTAGAACCTCCTAGCATAGATACAGGATGAAATCTATCACTAGGAATGGGACATAATGCCATGTACAGAAAAACTCTGAAGAAAACAGTCCCAAAATGCACTAATCCAGTGGCAAGGACACCTCCTAGACTGCCACACTAAGGGCTGTCTCATCAGGTAATGCCACGATCAGAAAAGCCAAGAGCTCCTGAGAGACTGCAGAGTAAACAGGACCAAAGACTCCAATCACTCCTGGGGCAATGGGCAGCTTTGAGTGTGGTCTGTCGGTTAGGATCTCCTTGGTACCCACAGCCCACTTTCAAGCACTACTCTGGGGTTATTGACAACAAACGTGTTTTGAAGAAATACACCACACATAAAGACACATCTGCAAGTTATTTTTAAATGGTGGGAAGAAATACAGGCAGCGGGAGAGAGACAGAGGAAGATGGGCCAAGAGATGGAGGGAGGGAGAGAGAAAGGGAAGGAAAGAATGAATTCTCACAATTGGAACACATGTGGGAAAGCACACAGGGTCTTTGCCCTATTTTTTTCAGCTTAGCTGTAAAACTTAGCTGAAATGATTGCAGAGGTTTAAGAAGCTTTTAATGAAGAGAAATAGAAAAAAAAATCTTCATTTGGCAAGGAAAGGGCCTATAGATGAGCTTTCACTCTCAGAGGTTGCATAGGTAATACGGTAAAATGGTAAAACATGGGACATTGAGACTGGCTCTGTCCCTTGTTCAGGCTCCATAGCACACTGCCTGCCCAGGGACTTAGTCACACATTTGAAATGTTCAAGACACTCAAAGCTGGCAGGACCCTGATACAGCTGTCTCTTGAGAGGCTCTGCCAGATCCTGACCAATACAGATGCGGATGCTCGCAGCCAACCATCGAACTGAGCACAGGGACCCCAGTAGAGGAGTTAGGGGAAGGACTGAAGGAGCTGAAGGGGCCTTATCTGGCTTCAATGGGAGGGGCAGCCCTTGGTCCTGTGAAGGCTTGATGCACCAGTGTAGAGGAATGCTAGGGTGGTGAGGCAGGAGTGGGTAGGTGGGTGGGGGAGCACCCTCAAAGAAGCAGGGTAAGGGAGGATGGGATAGGGGGTTCACAGAGGGGAAACAGGGTAACGGGATAACATTTGAAACATAAATAAATAAAATATTCAATTTCTTTTTTTTTTAAAGGCATTCAAATCTACAGAGTTGGAAGTCAAAGGGGCAACTGCTTAGAGGTGGGAGCTTGAGGCAGAGGTGGTCAGACTTCAAAGTACAGGGTTTGTTCTAGGAATAATTAAAAAGTATTCTAACATTGATTACCATGCTGGTTGCAACTAAAAACCATTGAATTATACACTTTAAGTGGGTGAACTGTACGGTATGTAAATGATATGCTGTGTGAATTATATTTCAATGAAGTTATTCCTAAAGCCCCTCCAGTGAATTAACCAGCGAAACCCCAACTCAAAACTTTAGTTTCTGAATCGCACTGTGGCGATAACTTTATTTTACGTACAAATAACTCCTCACGAATAAGGAATAGTCTTCCTGGCACCACAGATAACAGTGAGGGTTGGATGGCTGCTCATTAAAGCCCTAGCCTGCATTTGGCTGAGGCTGGAGACCAGCAAACCCAATTAGAGGGTAGATGATACACTGCTTGCCAAGACAGTCAGCCACACATGGAATGCTCAGCCTCTTGAAGACCTAGGGCTAGTGCAGGCACAGGAGGAAAATGGACCAAATAGCACAGAAAACAAAGGAACAAAGGAGAGGGAAATTTATCCTCTCCTCCTGGTCAATGCTCAATGTTGGAAAGCCCTGAAATGTCTATGTCTGACTCTAAAAGAACGCTAACGTTCTCACCAGGTATATCTCTGCACCATTCAAATACTGTCAATGCAGTTATCAGTATCTTTCTATTCTTCTCATTCAAACTACTTTCCTAATGGGTAGTTGGGGAGATGACAAGCTGGAACTGAACCTTGATGCTTTGTAGGAGAAGAAAGACAGAACTAACTTGAATTGAACTAAAATAATCACTTTGAGCAGTGGTTCTCAACCTGTGGATCATGACCCCTTTGGGGGAGGGCAAAAAAGATATTTACATTATGATACATAACAGTAGCAAAATGACAGTTATAAAGTTGCACCACAATAATTCTATGGCTGGGGGTCGCCACAATATGAGGAACTGGATTAAAGGGTCACTACATTAGGAAGGTTGAGGACCACTGGGCTAGAGTATAGATTCTTGGAACCTTTTCCAAGAAAAGCCTGCCCTTACTGCTGTAGTTATGTGAAGCTTTTTCTAGACTTATACAGCAGGTTATTTTTTTCTGAAATGAGATATGATATTGGTAAAAATAAACCACCAATAGGAACTGGTATGATAGATAAAAAGGGTAGAGACTTCTCCCCAAATAGTCTTGTGTCTGAGTCCTGTTTGATCTTTCTTGTGTTCCCTGTGAGCAAAGAACAGGGGCCTCCTGATGTAGACTCTCATCTCACAGTATATCTAAAACCCAACCTAAAATGGCTGAAAAGCTCATACCTGAGAGATGAAACCCTTCAAATACCAGAAGAACATAATGAGGAAGGACTCCATGATGCTGGTTTGGGTAGTAATTTGGGAATATTGCCCCAACTCGGAGAACAAAAGGAATAATACACAAATATACATCCAACAATTAAAGGGCTCTCAACAGCCAAGAAAACAAGCAATAAATGCAACCTATAGAACAGAGAACCTATAGAGAGGGAGAATATGTGTGCATATCATACATTTGAAAATGCTGCCAGTGATAGGGGCCAGAAAGCCTTGGAGGGTGTCGGAGATGGAGAAAAGACCTCTAAGTAATGTTCCCACATTCTTACCATCATCAGGCAAGAATTTGGAGACATGCAAAGTGAGATGTCAAGAGAAATTTCATTTCAAAGCACAAGTACATACTCAGACTGAGTGGAGTCATCCGCAGAGTAGGCCACACCCACTGGAAGTCCATATATGGTCAGGCTAATTAGAAGAGGAAAGGCAGGGAATTTCTGGAATGGGTCCCACGTTTTGCTGTAGGTGATGTCTTGCCCCTTTTCCTCCTTGTTGTGTAGGGTTTTCAGATGTGTCGTAACATTGGATACAGGATGGGAACAGCTGATCCTATGAGCTAGAAAGGTCATGACAATGAAGCTGAAGACAGTTAGCAGCCAGCCCTTGGCCCAGGTGGTTCTAACCAGGTTTGTATTTTACTAGTTAAGTGGACACATGACACCTTTCTGTCACACAGTTCTGCCACTGTGTCCCTTTGGGAACATTTCATTGGCCTCTTTCTTTTTTTATTATTTTTTGTTTGTTTGTTTTGTTTTTTGTTTTTGTTTTTGATAGAGAAAACACAGCAGTGTTTTCAACACCTAGTATTTTATTCAGATAGCGGTCCCGTTACACATGGTCCAAAAACATTCAAATAAGAACTCAAATCAGAAGTTAAAGATTGATCTTCAAACATCATAGCCAACAATGCCACGTTTGCCCATGATCTCTCCGATATAAAACCACATCAACACCTCAGTGGCCACCAAACCATTCAGCACAGCTTCCTTCACTGTAAGGTGTTTGAAGCTACCAGTTTTAGCACTTTGAATGATTTTTTTCACATTCTGAATAGCTGTAGGGATTTCACCAGGGGTTGGGGGAACCAGCTCAACCTTGGCGTAGTGCCAAAATGTGACCAATTGAGGCTTCAAGTAAGTCACGGCAGCGGCCACCATCGACAGTGCCTTCTCCGAGAAGTTATGGATGAACTTGGCCATGGTTTAAGGTGGAAGGTATGTCTCCTCAAACCACCAGCTGAATGTCACCCCCGCACTGGCCTCTTTCTTGATGCTATCTAGCCTGCTTCCAAACTATCTCAGGATGCAATGAACTAAGGAAATGTAGTGTTTCCATCTCAGGATATAAAGAGTTAACACCCAAATTAGAAAAGGAAGCCAGATAATGCAATAATAAGAGAAAGCAAGAATGTGATTTAAAATCGGAATTAAATAGACAATTCTCCAAAGTGGCCTTAGGAGGATGAACTGTCCTGGGTACCAGCAATCAATGGCAGTGCCTGCGCTTGTTAGAAGGCTATTACTGAAATGACAGAAGGTAGCGTTGTTAGGGATGAAAAGAAAAGAGAGCCCTGTAGGCTGTAAGTGAGGGTGTAAATTACTATAGACATTCCAGATAACAATAAGAAGGGTCCTTAAGAAATTATATATAGAGCTACCAGATGACCCAGTCATTCCTCGACAGGCTGCAAATGCAAAGGAAATGAGGCCAGCATGTTAAAGTTTGTCCACATTTCCATTTCATCGTAGTATCATTCATGATGGCCAAGAGATGAAACTAATCTGAGTATCCATGAACTAATGAATAGACAAAGAAATCAATATAGGAATGTACACAATGGAATCATATTCAACCTTAACAACAAATGGAACCTGTCATTGAAAATGAACTGGAGGACCTGGAGGATGTCATGTTAAATGAAACAAGCCAGGACCAAAGACAAAGTACATACGTGAGGGTAAAAATGTAACACTCACCGAATCTGACAGAGAGTGGTATTTTCCAGGGGACAGGGTGGTAGGATCGGGGAGATGGTGATCAGAAGACCCAGTCTACTTTGACAAGAAGAGTCATTTGACAAGAGCTATTGATCATCATGGTGGTTACAGTTAACAACAAAATATTATAAGCTTGAAAACTGTCAAGAATGTACTTTTAAGTGTTTACATCACACAAAAATATAAATATGTGATACAACATGTATGTTAAGTGCTGATTCAGGCATCCCACGGTATATATGTGCACGCACCAAAACATCCTTCTATGTACCATAACATCAATCAATTCAAATTCCCATCTTTTAGAGTTATTTGGTGGATTGAATGAGTCACAGAACACACCTGGTGTAGTGCCTGCCAGACAGAAGCCAGCCACTTGCACCAAACCTATTGTAACTCAAGAGAAAGAGTTGTTTGAGTTCTAGGATGCTTTCCCAAATTCACGTGGCCAACGATGAAGGTGTAAACTTTTAAACCTCAGTTTCCCTATTTAAAAGAAAGAACACAGCAAAAGAAAGAATGAAGAAAATATATGTGGCAGTATGTAAATTACTTGCGGTGTTTTATTTAGGGATGCTGGCCATGTAACTAATGTTATTATGGCTACACTGTTCCAAACATCACTGACTATTGTCACATCCTCATGAAGACAGACCCCATTTTTTCCATATGTGCTCCTGTACACACACACACACCCCAAAAGGTGATAATCATTAGGAAATGAAATGCTATGTGTTATTTGGGGGTTTTTGTTGTTGTTGTTGATTTGTTGTTGTTTGTTTGTTTGTTGTTTTGGTGGTGGTGGTGGTTTTTGAGGGGATCTCAGTTAATGCTTCTCCCTGTAATTTGCATCGACAAGAAACAGCCACAGTCAAATATTTGCACAGTCAGAGGCAAATACTTGAAGGACTCCAACATTGGCTTCTCTACAGACAAAATAGGAGATAACATTAAAAATACAGATAAGACCATAAAATAAAAATAAAAAACAGAAAAGCATCCGGATCAGCCTGGTTGGGTTCCTGGAAGCATGCTCAGAGTTTTCCCATGGTCCCATGAGGCTCTGTTTTGGGGTTAGCGGAAGAAGTGTCAGGTTTAAGAATCATCATCCCAAGCTGTGTTGAGCACAAACCACTAGCAGCTACTTCCTCAGCATCCCAGACTCAGCAGGTGGCAGGGGTGGGGAACTGAGAGCTGCCTTTCAAAAAGGTCCCGATGTGACCCAGTCTGCTGTCTAGACAGCACAGGGATTTCCGTAACCATTCTCAGCTCTGTGAGAGAAGGCTGGGAAGACAGCAATAGGTTACTTCATTTTAAACCTGAGTATTACTCCAAACAGGAAGAAACAGGAAACCAAGGGGTCAAAATTGTTGTCAAGAAATGCCACCATTTGATGAAACATCTTTTCAGGAGCCCATCAAGACTAGAGAGTCTGTGACCTCAGTGTCCTACTAATGCCTCATTCATACTGTCTATAGATGGCCTGTTGGCCACCAAGTATGCTATATAAATATAAAGGAAGTCACCTTCATCTCTAAGGGGGTCCAAGCATAGAGCTAGAGCCCTGAAAAGACCTGAGCCTTATTTTGGGGAAGCTCCAAGCCAGATCAGCTCTCTCTTCTGTCTCTTCATTGTTCTTTGAGCAGTATCGAACATGATCAGGACTCTTATTATTATAACGGGGCACATTTATTAAGTGTTTATTAAGGGCCTGCCATATGCTAGATTTCTACACAATCTTCCAACAACCTGTAAAACAGGAGCTACTGTATTCATGCCCATTTTTCAGATGAAAGAACTTGGGTTGAGGAACAGGCTTTGTGAGATGGGTCCAAACTCTTGACATTGCAACATGACTTTCTCATCTAGAAAGTTCATCCTTGAGAACTACATAACTATGTTATTTTTGAGAAAATTCTCATGTTTTAAGTAAATGCATAATTTTGTGCTGGGCCACATTAAGTTATCCTGGGATGCATGTGGCACATGGGTGAGTTAGAGATAGCTGCAGGGCCGAAGTCATAAAGCCAGAAACTAGCTGACTGGATTTCAAACAAAAGCATGAAGGCTCCTCATGCCAGCCTATGTGCAGACAACTCAGGCATCTGGGTAGAGTGATTCCCCAAATCTTTAAAATGAAACTGGCCCTGAAGACTCTTCCTAAGACAAGCAGTCATGAGTGTGAATCTTGCCACTTATCTTGAAAAGCATGATTCTCTCTGGTTGCTATCTACTTCAAAAAGACTTAAAAATATACAAATAAAAATATTTTTATTTATTAATTTGTTTATTTATTTATTTATTTATTTTTCCCATTTTTTATTAGGTATTTAGCTCATTTACATTTCCAATGCTATACCAAAAGTCCCCCATACCCACCCACCCCCTACCCACCCACTCCCCCTTTTTGGCCCTGGCGTTCCCCTGTACTGGGGCATATAAAGTTTGCCTGTCCAATGGGCCTCTCTTTCCAGTGATGGCCGACTAGGCCATCTTTTGATACATATGCAGCTAGAGTCAAGAGCTCCGGGGTACTGGTTAGTTGATAATGTTGTTCCTCCTATAGGGTTGCAGACCCCTTTAGCTCCTTGGCTACTTTCTCTAGCTCCTCCATTGGGAGCCCTGTGATCCATCCATTAGCTGACTGTGAGCATCCACTTCTGTGTTTGCTAGGCCCCGGCATAGTCTCACAAGAGACAGCTACATCTGGGTAAAAATATTTTTGTTCCATCAACCTTATGCATATTTTTTTTACATTCCTAGACTGGCAAGATTTCTCTTTGTCTATAGATCTGCCCTCTTGGAAAGTCTTCCTCCCTCCTGTGACATGGAAGGATCTTGGTCTTTTTTTTTTTCTTAGTTGGAAGCAAAGAAAGCAAAGTACTGAAGAAACAGCTTGCATCACCAAACACCTAAAGATACATCATGAATTTATACCTTTAATATATCTTACAGCCTGCAAGACAGAAACTGGGTAAGCCTTCCCATGCATAAGGAAGTGTGTCTGGGGATATTGGGTACTGCACTTAATGTCATGTATGCAGAGAGTTGATCCTTTTCCTTTCTCCCTAATTTGTCTGTCTTTCCCTCCTTTTGTTCTCTCAGAAAGCCCACCACTTCAGAAAGTCTAAAGAGATAGGGGCTTATGAGAGTCAGATAAAAAATATTTTGAAAGGGATAGTCATGCATTTCCTGGCTTTGGAGAGGTCTTGGTGGTGTGCTCTTAGATGTTGTGATATTAGTTAGGATCAACACCCTGCCATTGGGCATGGGGTCTCTGGAATCTTCACTCCTGGGTGTAGCTGGAGGAGAATGCGTTCTGTGTGTCTGTAACCAGAAAGGGTAGAATGCTAAAGCCGGTCTAATTAAGGCCAGTCTGCCTGTCCATGACTGTCTGTCAGACTTGAGTCTGGCCTGCCTAGTGCAGTGGAAACAAGTGGGTTTTTTTTTTTTTCCTCCTTTTTCCTCATGTTTTAACTGTGTGAGGTTACAGTGCCACCATGTGGATCCTCCGGTGTGAACCTGGATAATGAAGCTGGGGCTACAAAAGTGGTCACAGGCAACCTAAAAGACTTGGGAACAGGGACAGAAAGAGAAACCCGGTTTTTGAAAAGACACCGTGGTTCGTCAGGAAAAACAGAAGTCACGTCGGTCGGTCAAAAGATAATTTACATTCGTGAGCACCGCTTGGAGCCAAACAGACGCTAGTTGAAACTTACCAAACTGTCTTTACAGCCTCAGTTGCCTTGTCTGTGTAACGGGCACTGTAGTAGCTCCTCTAGGCTGCCGTTAGAATCAAAAGGCAGTGCACACAAAGTGCTCTCTGCCTGCCATGTCTGGTTGTTATGACTGAGCTAAGAAAGGAACTTCACAGCCTTATGCTGAACCGCAGTCCCGTGCTAGGACTCTCGACATTTTGCCCATGGTTTTACCTTGATTTAAGCCTTAACCATTTCACCTTCCCCTGCCTTTGACATGTGAGCTTTGCAGCAGTCAAATTTCAAATCATGTATTTCAAATCATGTTTCCATCATCTTGTAGCTTTGTAGCCTTGGGATATTTAAACCTTCTGAGCTGGGAAGCTGTGTGGTGATGCTGGCCCTTTGTTCCAGCATCCAGGGTATGGAAGCAAGAGGCTACCCTCTTGTTCAAGGATATTCTCTGCTAGATAGTTAGTTAGACTCCAGTATGGACTCACAAGACCCTGCCTGGGGAAAATAAAAATAGGGAACAACAAAATCCTGAGTCCTGGTTTCCTTGTCTGTAAAATGGGGTTAAGAACCTGTTACAGAGGGAACTAGAGCTCGGGCACTCGAAGCTTCGGATGCAGTAACTTCAATGGTCATCAGTCTGCGCCCATCACTGTTACGGTCATGACTACACTACAGGACAGCACAGCCTCACCTTGACCTCCAAGTAACAAAACCTTTAAGTTCACCTTAACATCAAAGAGCGATTGAGGAACTAGACAGGAAGCAACTTCTGTGGTCTATTTACCTACACACCTCAATGTTGAGGTTCTGTGGTTTTTATAAGGTTATCTTCTCAAGGCTAAAAGTGCAGCTATGAACAGTTTACACCTCAGTGTTTTCAGTATTAAAGTGTATTTCATAGTCAAGGTTAATAGTGCCATGTGTTAGTAGCACACACCTTTAATCCCAGTACTCAGGAGGCAGAGGCAGATGGATCTCTGAGTTTGAGACCAGCCTGGTCTACATATAGAGTTCCAGGACAGCCAGGGCTACCTAGACAAACCCTGTCTTGAAAAGCAAACAAACAGAAAACAGAACAAAACAGTTACTACTCTGATGTCTTTAATTTATTTTACATGTCTTCATCTTCTGAGGCCCCAAATCCAGTCCTTTCAAATCAAGCAAAATCTTAGAACTAATGAACAGATTTAGACTTGATGAAGACAAAAACTCAATCGTATCCATCACCGCAAACTCTGAAAGTCTAGATTTGCCGTGACACCTGAGTGGTCCTAGCCAGGATAACACAAACGCAAAACCACGGTGATCTTAGCTCTAAGCTTTAACACCTCCAGCTATTCGGGGGGGGGGGGTCCCCAAAATGTTTCATAAGCCTCCTCCACTTCTGATCCCCACCACTATGCTTAAGCCACAGTCTCATAACTACCTCCTTGGACTGACAGCAACCTGCTGCACTTTCCCCACCAGGCTATAGGCAGCCCTGCAACCAGAGGGGCCCCAGGCATCTCCCACACCTGCCCCCTTCCCTGCCTCACTCCTTAAATATCCCCAACCTCAGTAAATATCCTCATTGCTGCTTCCATTAAAATATAAAAAGCACAGATCTCCTGAGAGCATTTAGAGCACTGGAGTCCTGGCTAGGTCTAGAAACTATAATCTATAATAATAAATATGCATATATATGTATAATATAGATATTTATTATATACGATATGTTTTTTTAAGTTTTATTTATTTTTTGTATGTGAGTGCATTGTATCTGTCTTCAGACACACCAGAAGAGGGCATCAGATCCCACTACAGATGGTTGTGAGCCACCATGTGATGCTGGGAATTGAACTCAGGACCTCTGGAAGAGTAGTCAGTGCTCTTAACCACTGAGCCATCTCTCCAGCCCCTTATTTTTTATTTTATATGTCTTTATATGTAATATATATCTTTATTATACATGTATAAGATTTATATCTTTATATATAATATATTTATATGTGTTTAAAGATAATCTTATACATGTATCTTAAAGAAACGTAAATACACTGTATTCTTTATATATCTTTATATTATCCATTGTAATGTATAGTTATAATATCTATAATTACATAATATATAATTATACATAATATATTACATACATAAATATAAACAATATAACTATATAATAATATATAGTATATAATACATTATACAACTATATTATTTATGTTTTTATATGTTCATAAGGTATATAAATATATATTCTTTATTTTAACTTTATACAATATATATTAAAGAAAAATCATCTCTTTATTCTAAAAATATATTTCTTAGGATTTCCTTAAGTAGCTGATTTTTAATACGCTTAGGAGAGAAATGGAGTCCACAGGTTACAGTATCTACAGCCAACCTGTCACCCAGTATGGCTATAATACTAAAAGCACTCATCCAATCCAACCCATGTCATCCAGACAGATGGGCAAAAATATATGGAACCTATGGACAAGCTACTGATGTCAGCTGTACTCAGGGTCAGACCACTGTCACCTATGTGCAGACTATGGACAGCCCCCCACAGCTGATACTGTTCAACAGAACACAGGCATACAGCCAGCCTGCCCAAGTTTGATACTGGTGTTTATGACACCACAGCTGTTCCAGTCACCACAACCCAGGCTTCTAGGCAGCTGTGTTTCGTACACCACCCAGCCTGCATACCTAGCCTATGGACAGCAGACAACAGCCACTATACATGCAAGACCACAGGATGATAACAAGGCCACTGAGACTAGTCAACTCCAACTTTGCACTGAGAGAGATATGCACGGGGAGAGCTAGCACAGCACAGCCTGAGATATGAGCAGAGTGACTACAGTTATCCCCAGGTACCTGAGAGCTACCCCATGCAGCCACTCACACACAGCGCCTCCATCCTATCCTCCTGCCATCTACTTCTCTTCACAGCCGATGGCAGCCGGCAAATTATGATCAGAGCAGATACTCTCAGCAGAACACCCACGAGCAACCCAGGAGCTGTGGATTGTAGAGTAGCAGCCTCTCACTAATTCACCCTCCTCAGATTGGACCATAAGGCCTGGCTTCAAGTCAATACGGTGAACAGAACAGCGGCTGAACACAGCAGACAAGACAAGACAACCCCAGCAGCATGGGTCTTTATGGGCAGGAGTCTGGAGGATTTTTCCAGATTGAGAAAGAATTTGGAGCACGAGTAGTGCTGATAACTAGGGCAGGGAAGGAGAGAGATTGTGTCATGGAAGCATCACTACCGTTGGCCAGGAGGAGAACACAGTGGAATGAGCGCTAGAAATCTAAAGTGGCTTCAATAGGACTGTTGGGTGAAGGACCAGATCATATTCTAGGTGTTCTTGTAGATGTATCCAAATGAAGACTCTGACAACCGTCAAACATGTGTGCAAGGATTAAATGACAATGCTACTGGATGATAGGGCAGACTGTGCGGTTGTCAAGATGAACAGAAGAACTTGGCAACCCATGTTTCATAACCACCTGGATAAGGAGACAAGAAAGCCTCCACCATGTCCTGGGAAGATCCACCAACTGCCAAGCCTGCCTGGCACTGAGTGCCTTGATGGGAAAGATGTTTCAAGGAAGCAAACGTAAAGTTTCTTTTGCTCTTCCCCTCCCAAGGCCTCCAATGAGTAGCAGCAAAGAGATGCCACCACCACTCTGTGCAGGTCCTGGTTGGAGACCAGCAATATCCCAATCCAGGCTATAGAAACCAAAACTTCACCTGGAGCACAGAATGCAACCAGTGTTTGCCCCTGAGCTCAAGAGCTTCTTCCTACCGCCTGTCCCACCTCCAGGTAGTGAGAGTGGCCAAAGCATCCCTGGGAGCTGTCAGGGAGAAAGAGATGGACTTATGGACCAAAGTAGTCCTGGAAAGATGTTCAGAGGTGGCTAAAGTGGAGGCAGAGGTGGCTTCAAAGTGCCCATTGTATGAACCAAGGTAGCTCTGGCGAAGGAAGATGAGGTGCTCTTTGAGCCCCTCTTGGACCTTTGATAAGACAGAAGCAGGGAGGAGGCAGATGTAGAGGACCTGGGAAAATGAGTAGAGTCAACCACTATCAGGAAAACAGGCCAGCCCTATACTAGGTAGACCTGCAGAGCTGCATTGGCAAGCAAGTTTATTTTTAATCAGAAAATGATTTAAATGTATAATTTCATATTAATAATGATGGTCACGTTATGGATATTTCTTGTCTGTGCTTCAGCATTTTCACCACTTAGATAGAAACATTAAAACAAATGAAATGGTGACATGCTGATGGGTGTGGAGAACCAAGAGGGCCTCTAAATGGAACAAGGTTCATGGTTGTAATTTCGTAAATAAAATTCCAGATGTTTATGAAAAATATCATTTAATAAAAGACCCACAATCATTTCAAACTCATTTATGTATGTGTATAATATATATGCAATTTAGTTTTACTTTATATTATGGAATATAGCTTTCCATTGAATGCATTAAATATAATGAAATTATATTCCATAAATAAATTTATGTGCTATAGTCCTTAATGCATTTAACTATTACAATGAAGCTCTGAAGGAAATCCTCATTTTACTTTCTTTTGCAGGCAAGAAAATTCAGGCACTGTATGGTAGACAGTTGACAAAACTTATGGAGCAGAGCACTGTTGCTCGCTGGCTCTGGCTTGACTCTGCGTGGTATCCTGTGGGTTCTTTTATGCCTTTGTCATCTGGGCCAAAGTGCACCTCAGAGGATCTATGAACATGAATGTGCTTTGACTGATAGTGCCACTGTGTCACAGCCTCCTCACAACCACCACACTCCATCATACCGTCCTCATTGAACCTCATCACACTGTCCCCACTGCACTCATCACATTGTCCCCACTGTACCCATCACACTGTCCCCACTGCACCCATCACAATGTCCCCACTGCACCCATCACACTGTCCCCACTGCACCCATCACACTGTCCCCACTGCACCCATCACACTGTCCCCACTGCACCCATCACATTGTCCACACTGCACCCATCACACTGTCCCCACTGCACCCATCACACTGTCCCCACTGCACCCATCACACTGTCCCCACTGCACCCATCACATTGTCCCCCCACTGCACCCATCACACTGTCCCCACTGCACCCATCACACTGTCCCCCACTGCACCCATCACACTTTCCCCACTGCACCCATAATATTGTCCCCATTATACCATATCACTCCTCACAACACACAAACACAATTACACAAGCAACAATCATGTCCAATTTCAAAGCAGGAGTCAATTTTCCTTTTGAGCCAAGCATGGTGTTATCTATAATTCCAGTCCTTGAGGAGTCAAGACAGGAGGATCAGAAGTTCAAGGCCTACTTAGGGTCCATAATGACACCTTCTCTTACAAAAGCAAAAGTAATAACAAGCGTAAGTAAATAAGTAAATAATTAAAAATAATAAATTAACTTTTGCTTTTGAGAAAAAAATTTCAAAAATCAAAACTTCCCTTCTTTATTTTCAAGGTTTATCACCGCCAGAGGAGTGCAGTGGATGGGCTGCTGTTTGTTTCAGTGAAGAAGTGGCCTTTGGAGCAACTCCCAAGAGGAGAGGTAATGTTGGGTCATCCAACAGTTATAAGATAATTCCTTTCCCTTGTGACACGAGATAAAGCTGAAACTCTTTTGTCTATAGTTACTCCATATCCCTGAAACAGATGACAAGCCCTGAGCCTCATACACTCAAGAGAGGTAGACTCAGCATGCACAAACATCAAAGCACTGCTGGGGCACCTGAATCGGCAACACCACAGCTGACTGCTGAAATTGCTCGACCTTGGACCAAATAAGGAGCTGCACTTTCAAAGTCCCCGAGCTGGGACCCTGCTCTGGTCGCTAATGAATGGGGACTTGTTGTATAATCGCAAACAAGCTCATTCATTATTGTCAGAAAAAAAAAAAAAAAGAAGAAAGAAAGAACGTAAGTCCTTATGCCAACTTAAAAAAAAATCCTTCTGGCCAATTTGTCTACATAAAAACCAGCCAGTCATCACCAGCCACTCCACCTCTTGCCAGCACCTTCTTGGGTCCACCCCTTGGCACCACACACAACGTGATCCTTGTATTTGCCATTACGAAAGGTAACTTCAGTGCAGAGGAATAACTCATAAAGGTGAAGAAATGACTAACCATTCCACTCCACCCTAGCAGGCTGTTTCCCCACAGAGCACAGCTGACAGGTCAGCCAACAAACACCTTTTTCCAACTCTACCAGAGAAAAACAAAGTGAACTTGGGCCACAGAAGGCCTTTGAGAATGCCCTAGCAGCCAAACTGAGCTGCAGCCTCTGCCATAGCTCCATGAGCTGATGGCTTGTTCTCTGGTCTCCCCTCCCTGTGCCCCACTCCTGAGGTGCATTTCAGTGATAATTGCCCAAACACCTGGGAGCAGGCAAAGCTTAAGGCCCAGATGGAGGCTATCAGATTGTCATTAGTTGTCCTTCCCCAAACTAAGTAGGGTCTGACACCAACCCATGGAACTTGCAGACAAGCCATTCAAAGACCATTTACCAGGAATGATCACAGCAGAGCTATGACAGCCTCAGCTATTTCTTCAGGGCAAAATAAAATCCGCAGAATTGGTTTGAACTGAATCAATATTTTTTTCCAACAGATGCCACTGCTGGGATATCATCAACTCAATTTGTGGGTCTGGCAAAAAGATCCAATTCATATATCTACACGGTCAAAACATACATACATACATACATACATACATACATGCATGCATACATGCATACATATACATACAATCACAGAGAGATACATACACATACATACACACATTCACATGCACATACACATATACACACATACACATGCACATAAACACACATACACATACACACACATTCTGGGATATCCAGAGATAGGAAACCCAACAGCTCTTAACCCTAAAAAAGTAAAAACCGTCCCTAAGTAAGGAGTAGCAAGCTGGAGAGAGAGCCAGCATAAGGATTGTGTAACGCTTGAGGCGATAAAAAATAGTAAATCATTTATCTTCAACAGACTGAGCTCTCTTCCTGGAAAAGAGAATCTTGGACCATAAATTAACTACTCTTCACATCTTCTAACCTCATTTCACTCCCTAAAAGCTTCACTTAGCCAACAGATATGTATGGAGAGCCTCCAGCATGCTAAGCACCCCACAGCACGAAAAGGCTTAACCCAATGTTGGTCTTCATGGACTTTATGGACAACATAGCCAGCTGCTCCTCTAAAATACCACAAGGCAAATGGGAAAGAGCACTGGACTAAGGGTCAAAGGTCAAGACTAGACTATGGTATTGATTGCCTCAGTGCCCCTACACATCAGAAAGCAGGAAGGTTTGTGAGCTATAACTCAGCGTACCTCCTGAAAAGCTTGGAATGTTTTAAAGACAAAATAGAAGGTCCTGGTTCAGTACTCCAGCCCTCAAATCTACAGTCACAGTATCTTCCTTAGAGAGTTTACCCCTGTGTTGAATAAGACTGTCCTCCAGGCTCGATACCACCATCTTCAGGAGTTATGGTGAGCCTGCTTCCCTAAGATAATACCAGCTGGGCTTGTTGACTGCTGATGTTCTCTGGTATAAGAAGGGAGCAGGGAGAGCCATGGGGTGTACAGTCAACCTGCAGCCACCCCACACAGCCAGCTGCATGCAATCCTGGGCTAATTGCACTGGATTCAGGGGCTGTGGAAGGGGTTATGGTGATAGGTGGGGAAGGTTTATGCAGCCACTGGGGAGTTCTCATTCATACTGGGTGCAGATCTTCTACTGTAGGGGCTTTAAGCTCACCTATGCTCCCCCCATAAGCCCTCACCCATTGCTCTGGAAGTAAGACTAACATATAAGTTCACTGGTTCCTCCAAGTGAACTTTCGGTGGAATCCAACTTCAGTCTGACCTTGCTTACTTCTACCACTGGGCTTGAAAGGTTTCACCACACCTAGTCTTGTCTCCAGTAAAGCACTAACAGACATCTCTCTGATGTAAGTTCCTCTTTGGGGTTTTGTCGTTCTCTCGTGAATAGCACTCTAAGCCACAACCCTAATAGAACTATGTTATTTCTACTCTTGTCCCCAGAAGCATTCAGTCTTTCTGACTCTTTCATCATATATAAAGTTACCAAGATGATGTTACTGCTGGTACGAAGAGCAGAGTTCTTCCTCTCGAGCTCATGAGCCTTGCTTATTTTGCTCTGAGTAAATCATTCCATCTCCCATGGTAGCCACTACCAAGAGGATATTTTCTTCCTGGGAAAGAATGTTTGTTTTGTTTGCTTGTCTACACTGCATATTATCCTCAGAAAGGATTCCACACAGCTTCATAGGAATGAATGAAATGCAAGATTGCAAAATATCTTTAAAACTATATCAAAATAATGGTGAGAAGGAAGACCTACTTCTAAAATCAACACAAAGAGGCAGCTGCTTTAATGAGCTGGGCATGATGGTGCATGTCTTTCATCTGTGACAGAGGCAGGTGAGTTTGAGGCTAGCTTGGTGTACATAGTAAGTTCCGGGACAGTCAGGGCTATGTAGAGACCCTGTCTCAAAAACTACAATGAAACAAACCAAATTGGTTTATGTTTTTTCCTTAAAATTTTGTTATATTTATTTACTATATACTGGGAGAGGGGGATGTCTGCCATAGTACACGTGTGTGGGTCACAGGAAAGCCTGTGGGAGTCTGTTCTCTCCTACCATCTGGATTCTGAGGATTGAATTCAGGTCATTGGTCTTGGGGCTTGGGGACAAACAGTTGTACCTACTGAGATCTGGCCCAATTTTTTTTTTTTTCAAATCTTGATAATTGTCTTTATGTACCTGTCTTAGTCACTGTTCTATTGCTATGAAAAGATACCATGACTATGGCAACCCTTATGAATGAAAGCATTTCACTGGGGCTGCTTACAGTTCAGAGACCTAATCCATTATCCTCATGGTCAAAAGCATGGCAGGATGCATGCTGGAACAGTAATTGAGAGCGACATCCTAATCTACAGGTAGAGAGAATGAGACTAGACCTAGTTTAGGCTTTTAAAACCTCAAACCCCACCCCCACCCCCACCCCCCAGTGACACACTTCCTCCAGTAGGGCCACACCTCCAAATCCTTCTAATATTCAAACAGTTCTGCTCCCTGGTGACTAAGCATTCAAATATATGACCCTATGGGGGAAAATACTCATTCAAAGGACCACAATGCCCAAGAGCATGCTGTCGTTGGTAAATCTGGAATTTTTCCACATTTTATATCTTTATGTTTCTGCCATTGGAGAGGAGATGTTAGCTCTCACCATCCCCTGCTCCCAACATAGGAATATCACTATTTTAGACATATTAATATGAAGTTTCCTACTACAATGGTTATGAAAATGGAGGTCCTGAGAATCAGGCTGAGCTGTTCACTAAGCATAGACCTTGAATGGAAACCTGCAAGTGGAAAAAAACAGACAAGGAATTAAGATGGAGCGTGAACGAGAATGCCACGTGGGACTGGGAGGATGGTAGAGCGAGTGAAGCATTTGCCATTCATAGTGAGGGTGGAAGCTCAGCTCCTTGGCACCAGTGTGGCAAGCCACCTAAACTTGGGAGGAATCCCCAAAGCAAGAGGCCTAGCAGAATTGATCATTTCCGAGTTTAAGTCAGAGACTCTGTTTCAATGTTTAGGTGGAGAGAGAGGAAGACACCCCAAGTCAGCCTCAGGCCTTCACTTTCACATGTGTGTCCACATGCATGCACACAAGCATGTCCACCATACACACATAGAACAAACATAGATTTATGTACATAGTCTTTAACAAAACACACGATCATTTCTGGTTCCATGAACAAACCACCATATGGCTCATTCCCAAACTCTAACATGTACAAAAGCTACTCAAGAACCTTGCTTAAATGGAGATTGGAGTTAAGGTCTTGGTAGAGCCTTGGATTTTGCATTTTTGACAAGCTCCAAAAAGCCTCAAGTACTGTGTTGCATAAACAGCCTCAGTAAGAGCCTCTCTGCTAGTTTCTTCATGTTGTCTTTATTCTCCTCCACAGAGTGCCCTCTTCAGAAACAGTCCCCAGAATCAACTCACTTCATTGCATCTCCTACTCCTCGTTGAGAAACAGTGTGGGTCTGCAGAGATGTCTTAGTCCTTAAAGGCTAGGTTCACAACAAAAGATATAAGAGAAGCCATGTGGCTCTTAGTATCACCAAGCACTGTGGGGGAGCAGATCTGTCTGGCACTGGCACAGTGGCATATAACAAGCCAGGACATAAGGCAGTGGGAGCATTCCAGAGAACAGAGCTTTTTCTGTGTCTAACATCTTACTAGAGCCACAGACGATGATGAAACACTTAGATGCATGATGAAGTACAGGTCATGTCTGAACCTGATGGAAGTCAGAAGCCAGAGTACTTTCTCTTCTCTCATTTATCTCTTCTCCTATCCAGCTTAAGCTATCAGCAGCCTGGAGACATCAGATGATGGAAAAGATGCCAAGGAACCTCTCCCCTCCTCTTCCGTACTTATTTTCCATCATGAAAAAAATCTTGAGCTCGTCTCAAGCAGTGGTACTCATCTTGCTTTCTATGAGTAAAGGCCAGCCAGTGCTATGATGTAAATGACTAACAATTGACTCCTGTGTAATGTTTGCCAGTTGCCATAGCAACTGAATATTCCCACTCTGGCTGATAATCAAGCTCTTGATGTGGCTTTACCAAACTTGGAATTAGAAGCTCTCACAAGCTTTGGCTCTCCTAAGCTGGCACAACACAACTCCTGACATCACAAATTATTCTCCTTGCCCAGCTGTATCCTTTACAATTGGGCTCTGAAATTTCTCCCATCAAAAGGTGGGGTTCGTATCACTTCCTCTTGTTTTTTTTTTTTTTCCTTGTGACTTCTTTGGCCAGTGCAGTATGCCAGAGCAGAATGTTCAATTGAAGCCTGGGGGTTAGAAGACATTTCAGAACATCCCACTTGTTGAGTAAGACAAACTAAAGCCACAGGGGATAAATCCTTGGTGGCTTCCTAGAGAATCAGAGGCCATTAAGCAAACATAAAACATCTTACATGGCCCCAGTTGCCTAATACCTCTACATACCTGCCAGACTTGCACTGCCCCAGAACCTGATACCCATGAAGCCATCCCATTACAGTTCTTGAACCACATGACAGGCTGTTGATATGAGCAACTGAGGGGTTTGCTTTAGGTGAGCAGCTGAACCTAATTGATGACGCCACAGAAAATTCAAAAGATTCATCAGTCAAATACAACACGTGGCTCTCTCTGGATGTTGGCTGAAATCAAGCCAACCATCAAAGTGTCATTTTTGAAGTCAGGAAATGTCAGTACTTGGGAGGTAAAGGCAAGAGGATCAGAAGGACAAGGTCATCCCAGGCTACACAGAAAAGTGAAAGCCAGCCCGGGCTAGAGAATACACTGCTTAAAAGAAATTCATTTTAATTGCACTTTAGAATAGAAAATGAAAGTGTCCCACTAGTCAAGGAAAAAAAGGGGGTGGGAGAAGATAGAGGAACAGAGAATTAAGAAGATAGGGACTGGAGGTGGGCTCAGCTGTTAAGAACACTGACTATTCTTCCAGAGGTCCTGAATTCAGTTCCCAGCAACCACATGCTGGCTTACAACCATTTATAATGGGATTGGATACCCTCTTCTGGTGTGTCTGAAGAAAGCGACAGTATACTCACACATAAAATAAATGAATACATCTTTTAAAAGAAAAGAAGAAGATAAAATAAAAGAGGCAAAATCTGAGGGGAGGGGGCTGGAATGGCGGCTGAGCAGTTAAGAACACTGGCTGCACTTGCAGAGAACTGGGTTCAGTTCCCAGTACCCACATTGTGGTTCCTGCCAGCCACAGTTCTTTGAGAGTCCATCTCCCTAGAACATCACCAGATGAAGGCAAAGCCTCTGTGAGGTTAATTAGTTATCACCTAACTCTTTTCACCTCTGACATTGAAACTCAATAGAAGAGTAGGGTAGGGTTGGTATTTTCTTTTTGTCTTTTGTCCTTATCATTATATCTTGAAATATTAAAAAAAAATGTCAAGACGAAGTTGAAAAAGGATGGAAGCAACTTCTCGTCTATGATCTGACACTTCCGTTGACCTTAGAGTTTCAGTTATATTCTTCAATGTGACATGCTTGCCATAAATAATATCAGATTACTTTTGGATTTCATTTCTTTCATTTTCATTTAAGTAATTCTGACGCCCAGATCGACATCAAAACACTCAGGCTTGCAGCTGTGTCCAATTGAATTAAGAAAAGAATTAGGGCTTGTGGTTAAGAGAGTTTGTACCCAGACATGGGCCAGCGGCTTTTGAGTCATTTCAGCCTTGGGTTTACCATCCTTAAGGCTCAGACAGGAGGGAAAAAATGGCAACTCTGCAGAGCTGGTATTAATCTTGAGGGCAAGGTATAAATGCACCCAGCAGAGGGTTTGGCAGCAAGCATGCATGACTTAGAATGTGGTGGGTAACCTTCGTTATCCACCTAACTAGGTTCAGAATCACCATGGAAACACTTCTCTGGTATAACTATGATGGTGTTTCCAGAAATATTTAGTGGAGGAGATTCACCCTGAAGGGTGCTGGCAGTATTTCATAGGATGGGGTCTGGGACTAAATGAAAACAGAAGGGGTCACTGGGACCCAGCTGGGACCCAGTGTCCAACTCCCTCAGCTTCCTGATCACAGATACAAAGTGACAAGTTGTTCCAACCACCCCATGATGCTTTCCACACCAGGATAGACGGTACCATCAAACTGTGAGCCAAGATAAACCCTTCCCTTTTTAGCTGGCTGTTGTCAGAAACTGTCATAACAACAGGAGAAGTTAGTTATCCAGATAGTAGCAATCACTCCCACTGTTACCCTTAGTGGCCCCTGTCTCTCCTTCTACTCCACTCTGCAGAGATTTGGGGCCAACTTGAATGCTGGTTTGTTCTTCAGATATGGGAAATGCAGAATGGCTTACTTGTTTCATGGACTAATTTTCATATCTTGCATTTTCGTTCATATTATACGCAAGAATGGAGCCAAAGTAAGTAAACTATATCCCATAAAGTCCTGAAGATTAACATTGTGCAATTTAGATAATTATGTGGAAATCAAGAAAATAGTTCATGCTCTTTTGCTGAGTGACCTAGCACATAAATATATGTTACAACCCAGACTAACAGTAATGATGTGTCTTTATAACTAGAAGCTTACTGTCTACACAACAGCATCTAGTTCTTCTTGTTTCCTCTAAATTCTCATTTATTATATTCATGGCTTTATAAGTGACAGTATCTTGATAACTTTTAAAGTTGTAGCCTTGACAATTATGAAAAAAATTATTCATTGTCTTTCCACTAAAGAATATAAAATGAAGATGTGGAAAATGAATTCAACATAAATATGCTACACCAAGAGATAAGTTGTCTTAATTCTAGTAGGAAGATAATATTACTGTGGCAATACAGGCATTTAAAAATCTCACTTTTTAAAGAATCAGGCACTTGTAATACCAGCAGAGCACCCACACTTGTTGGCTTGAACCGTGGCTTGAAGGCTATTTGCTTGTGGCTTTGGTAATCAGTTATGAAATTCTGAACATTTATATTATTTTTAATCATTCGTTAAATCTGGCCAAAATATCAAGTATTAGGATACTAAAAATAAAACCTTCCATCCGGCTTGCCTTCTTAAAGAAAACCACCTCCCTCTCTTACTGTCACCAGAATCTAGCCACAGAAGTGACTCCACCTGAGGATGTAAGGCTTGAACAACTTTCTCTCCATCTCTTCCTCCTAGAGCTATATCTTCACCCCACCCCCTCCACTTCCTGTTCCTGGTTCTTTGTCATCCCCTCCTCACAGGAACCTGGCCCATGGGAACACTTAGCTGTTAGAAGCTTTGGTATTGCAAGGGGTTTGATGTTCAAGCCTGCTGAGTTGTGAGAGAGTTACAACCTCCTCATAGCTGTCCATTTACAAGCCATCCTTTTACATATAACCCAGAACAAGGATGAGACCATGATAAGGAAGAGCTAGTTCACAACAGAAGGATGGACCATTTACTAAAAACCCATCTCCATATTTATACATTCTCAAAATGTCTTAACCAAATATGCAAATGTGTTGGCAAGATGATTAAGATATCCTAAATGTCGTAACAGGAGGGGTTGTGAAGAGACTGCTGTAGAGCAGGGTAGACTCAAGGGGTCTCTATCTCTGCTTGCTTCTCAGCCAATCGCCATCAATGAGCAGAGGGCCCTCCCACAAGTCCATCATTTCTACTCCCAGACTGGGACGTGACCTAAACATTGTGTGTGCTTCCCTTCCTCGGCCTGTAATTAAAAGAAAAAGGAAAAAGAAAAGGAAAAAAAAAAAAAACCTCACTTGATTTGTATGATTGAGATTGCAATGAATTTCTTAGATTAAAAGCATTCTCAGGATAAGACAAGGAAGAACGACAGTAATACAGACATATTGTAAAGTGCTTTTCATACCTCCCTAAGTACATTTATCTTCAATGCTTTGTGCAATGTATATGAAAAATGACCTATTGCCTTGTGTTGCTGAGGGATGTAGTTTATATGGTAGTAAACGCACTGACCTACAGTCACACTGTGATTAGAATTCGATCCTTAGGTTTGACTTCCAAGTGTCCTGCAAAGGAAATAAGCTTCAAATTTATATTGAGATTAACATAAACGAATGGGTCTTAAATAATGAAAGATATTAGGAGTCTAAAAGAAACCAGGCTAAAGATTTGTGAATATTTTAATCCTTTTCTATTATTATTTTCATTATTATTAATGATTCCTCCTCCCCGATGGTATATTTTAGGATATTGGTGAGCCTAGACCTTGGATGTCATCCCATCCTGACATTATTAACTGTCAAAAGAATTGATAGCTCTTAGAAAGTGCTGCAAAGATGAGATTACCTCCCAACCAGAACACAGTTGACAGCACAGATGGACGAGAGCCATGAAAAGAAGGGCTACAAATGGAGCCACAGGCTTCTGTCCCTCCATCCTCCCAAACCAACCCAGCTCTGCTCCAGTTAGCATCTGTGTTTTCCTAGTAAGGACTCTGAACTCTAATGATAGAAGGAACAGAGATAGAGAGAGAGAACACAGATTTGTGAGTGTCCTTGTTAAATAAGGAAAAGGTCTTGTCTCAGTCTTAGCTAAGAAGCAAAATGATTGGGTCAACCAGACATTTGCAAATTCATTTGCATTTCTGTGGAACAAATCACTTGCAAAGGGGCTGACAGACTTTGGACATGGAAGAGGGCTTAGAGCCCACTAAAACTTTTGAAGATCCTGCTGTCTTCTGTCTTGTCAATATGGTCTGTGCCATTCTTAGAAATACAGTAGTCTGACTAATAACAGGCAAATGTACAAAGGAAATAAAGGTAATAAAAATTTAAAATTCAGAATATAATAAGTCCTAGAAATGTATTTCTTTTACAAAATTAGCTTTGACTTTGAACTTGAAGAGCCTTACTTCTGAGGGCTCTTTAAAATGGGACATCTGCCACAATTCAGAGGCCCATTGTCTTTGAAAGCACATAGAACAGTCTAGTCTAGTGGTTCTCACCCTTCCTAATGACATAACATTTTAATACAGTTCCTCATGTTGTAGTAACCCCTGACCATAAAATTATTTTTGTTGCTACTTCACAATTATAGTTTTGTTACTGTTATGAATCATAATGTAAATATTTTTGGAGATAAGGGTTTGAAAAGGGCTTGGAACCCACAGGTTGAGAACCACCCGTCTGCTCTCTGGCTTGGAGCAATCGGGTCAGTAATCTCTGACCCCACTGAGGTATCACTGCAGGTGAGAGCCTGACTCTTCACTAAAAGCAAAGCCCTGAGAAGACCCCAGGAGAACTTGTAACACCAGTCCCACATGGACACTGTTGCTATAAGCATTGGCCGGGACCCAAGAGCCTGAGGACACCTGGACTGAAAACCTCAACCACAAAGTCATGAGGAAGACAACAAGAGACTCTTCACTAGACTGTAAGTTTGTTCTTTGGTGAGACCCTGCAATTGCTGCAGAGAAATGGAAGGTGAGCTAATGTTTATGGTTGAATCCATCGCACCACATCCCCTCCCACAAGATTGCAGAGACTGGGGGTGGAGAAGGAAGAGAGGAGTTGGTAAATATTTAAACTGTTTGGGAAAATTGCTTTGATAACAGTGAATAAAACAAAAGGAACTCAAATTATAGACCTCCTACTTATCTTCAGGAGGTAGATAAGACCCCCACCCCGACCCCAACTGGACACTTGAAACACAGATAGTACAAAGCCCTATGTATGTTCACATACTGGATTAATCCAATGACTGAGTTGTCCACCAGGTGACCGGGTACACCTGGACTGGGTAAGATCCACAGAGTGGATTCACTGAAAAATGTATATTACTGTTTATATACAATAGTGAGATTTTATTACACTGCAGAGAAGAACTGCAACTTAAAACTTACAAATTGCTCATTTCTGGAATTTTCCATTTACTATTTTTGGATAACAGCTGACCACGGTTAGTGAAACCAACAGAATGTGAAACCTCAAAAAGCAAGCCTGAGTTTAGCAGGCAAGGGTGAAAAGATGACTAGAGACAATGGAGCTTCCAACAAGGAGTCTCACTGAGGGAGGAGTGCTTTCAAAGCTCTAGAGGTGAGAAAGACCCTGGCGCATTCAAGGACATCAAAGGAAGTGAAGAAACCAGAGATCAATGTGGTAGCTCTTAAGCTTGAAAGTTGAGATGGGGCCACTTAGATGTGGATTTTAGTCTATCCTGAGAGGCACTGAGAGCTGGTAGGGGGTAAGATCCTAGGTAGCCCCAGATATTTGGGGAACTGGGGCTACATAAAGCAGACATGTTTCTTTCCTGTGGGACTCTTCAAAGACTATAAATACTGGGCATGCACTGAGAACCCCTATAAACTGGAGTAGATGCAGGTTTTCTCAATCTTTATGGGACAAGGGATGCCTTCAGAATTTTTTCCCACCACACTCTATATGATCCCCAAATTCTGTCCTCTGGGATACCATTTTGGGGAATGCAACTCAGATAGAATTAAGACTGTGTGTGGGTGTGGAACATATCCCTATATGGGCTCCCTTAGAACAGGCCTGTCCCTGGGTTCTCCTACAACCAGCAACAGACTCTGCTCCCTGCAGTGCACGGGACTGTAGTCTCTGATCCTGGGTAGTACAAATGTCCATGATCTACCAGTTCAAAGAGTTTCTTGGCTATTACCTGAAACCACCGTGGGAACCTACCGCCAGGCTCCTTGTAGATTTTCTATCATTATGTCCTTCAAACATCACTCTGAATTTCATGGTTCTTTCAGGGGTGAATATGAATTTTCATCTTGTTTTCGCAAGATGGGGTGAAGCTATCTACTGCAGCTCTTAAACTCAGCAGCTCATTGGGCTGTGTTTATTTTCTTCCTCTTTTTACTTTGGAAAGATGGGAAGGGGTGGTCTAAAGCTATCAGGAGGTCAGTGTGGCATACTCTGTGCCTGTCAGGCAGGCCTTTTAGGTGGATATTACAATCGTAGTCATGACCAACTGGGATGGCAAATTTTAGGAGACGTTTCTCCCCAAAGCAGAAGTGAAATGATGGCTTGTCCAGAGATGAGGATGAGATGAATCAATGTATCAATGACTCTTATTTGAAAAGCTGGAAGCTGAAAGATTAAATTACCAGGTACTAACATCTCATCCTTTATTCTTCTGTGTGTTGGGCAAGGGGAAGTGGGGGGGGGGGGTGAGGCAGGCCCTCATGTGGCCCATGCTGGCCTTGAACTCACTGTATAGCCAAGAATGACTATGAGATGAGTGAGAGTTTTCTAATCCTCTTGCTTTAACATTCCAAATGTAGTGTTATGTTTGTATAACACCATGCCTGGTTTTGTACAGTGTTGGGAAACAAACCCAGGGCTTGGTGCACACAGAGTAAATACTCTACCAAGTGAACCATATCCTCAGACTCCTAGAATCCTTCTTTAAAAATAAAAAAAATGGGTATTTTATTTATTTACATTTCAAATGTTATCTCCTTTCCTGGTTTCCCCTCTGGAAACCCCCTATCCCATCCACCCTCTCCCTGTTTCTATGAGGGTGTTCCCCCACCCACCTAACCACTCCCACCTCCCTGTCCTGGCATTCCCCTACATAAGGGCATCAAGCCTTCACAAGACTAAGGGCCTCTCCTCCCATTGATATCTGACAAGGCCATCCTCTGCTACATATGGGGCTAGAGCCATTGGTCCCTCCACGTGTACTCTTTGGTTGATGGTTTAGTCCCTGGGAGCTCTGGGGGATCTGATTGGTTGATATTGCTCTTCTTCCTATGGGGTTACAAACCCCTTCAGATCCTTCAGTCCTTTCTCTAACTCCTCCATTGGGGACCCCATTCTCAATCCAAAGGTTGGCTGCGTGTATCCACCTCTGTATTTGTCAGGCTCTGGCAGAGCCTCTCAGGTGACAGCTATATCAGGCTCCTGTCAGCAAGCACTTGTTGGCATCCACAATAGTGTCCAGGTTTGGTGTCTGTATATGAGATGGATCCCCTGGTGGGGCAATCTCTGGATGGCCTTTCCTTCAGTCTTTGCTCCACACTTTGTCTCTATATTTCCTCCCTTGAGTATTTTGTTGCCCCTTCTAAGAAAGACCGAAGTATCCACAATTTGGTCTTCCTTCTTCTTGAGCTTCATTTGGTCTGTGAATTGTATCTTGGGTATTCTGAGCTTTGGGGCTAATATCTAGTTATCAGTGAATGCATACCATTTGTGTTCTTTTGAGATTGGGTTACCTCACTAAGGATGATATTTTCTAATTCCATCCATTTGCCTAAGAATTTCATGAATTCATTGTTTTTTAATAGCTGAGTAGTACTCCATTGTGTAAATGTACCACATTTTCTGTATCCATTCCTCTGTTGAAGGACATCTGGGTTCTTTCCAGGCTCTGGTTATTAGGTTGCTATGAACATAGTAGAGCATATCTTCTTGTTATATGTTGGAGCATCTTTTGGGTATATGCCCAACAGTGGTATAGCTGAGTCCTCAGGTAGTAATATGTCCAATTTTCTAAGGAAACATTAAACTGATTTCCAGAGTGGTTTTACCAGATGCAGTAGTATACACCTGTAATCCAAACACTTGAAAGACAGAGAGGCAAGAGGATGGTGGATTTAATAAAAGCTTGCACTATGTAGGAAGATTCTGTCTCCAAAAATAACAAGACAATATAATGCTTTCTGAACACCTTCCCAGAACAGCCTTCTACTGACATTCTTCTCAGCAGTGGTCAGATATTGATATTTCATGCTTCTTCCATGGAGAGCCACTCCTTTGTGTACAGCTTAAGCCAGTGGAGACACGATCTCACTTCAGGAGTCCCATTCTGGACACTCCAAACAGAAACTAGACAAATGTATCACTGAAAAATTCAATTTGAAAATCTGTCCTGAATCACCCACAAAGGTGACAGAAGCCTCCAGAGAAACAAGCATTTAGCTGTGTGCGATGCACATACATTGACATCTTCAGCAGCAGTATCTTCTCAGATATCCGGGCCAGAATGCACCACTGCCTGAACAGGAACAATGACAACTGTTGGGGGTTTAGAGAAAGGAGACAGTAATGCTTCTGTCTATGTGAAAGCAATGAAACAGGCAGAGATATGTCTAAACCAGCAGTGTTATTGATAGTAGCTAGATCAGAGAATATGACCACATTGAGATTCCCGAACATTTCTGTCCATGGAGAACTGAGTTTCCTAAATTCTGAGGGCTTTAGGGACCTTCAGTAAAGTGCAGAGTACATACCTCCTCTGTGGAACCAGATGGAAGAAACTAAGCATACTCAGCTTCCCACCTCAACACCAGCCAAAGATGCTGTAGAGGTTTGCAAAAAAAGTGGCACCATAGCTCATATATTTGAATGCTTTAGTCACTAAGGGATGGAACTGTTTGAAGATTAGAAAGATTAGGAAGTGTGGTTTTATTTGAAGAAGTATGTTGCTGGGGTGGGCTCTGAGGTTCTCTCTCTCTCTCTCTCTCTCTCTCTCTCTCTCTCTCTCTCTCTTTCTCCCTCTCCCTCTCTCTCTCTCTCGCTCTCTCTTTCTACCTCTTTATCTCTATCAACTATCTATCTCTATCTCTCATCTATCTCTCATCTATCATCTATCTATCTATCTATCTATCTATCTATCTATCTATCTATCTATCTATCTATCTACCTATCTATCTATCTACCTATATATCTCTATCTAACCTTCAGCCTGTAGATGAGGATCTAGCTCCCATCTCTTTACTTTAGTACCATGGTTGCTGCCATATTCCCCACTATGATAATAAACTAAACCTCTGAAACTGTAAGCAAGTACCCAGTTAAATGCTTTCTTTTGTAAGAGTTGCCTCAGTCGTTTTATTTGAATGAAGCAATAAATTGGTTGAATAAGAATGGCACCGTAGGCTCCTATATTTGAATGCTTAGTCATTGGGAAATGGCACTACTTGAGAAGGATTAGGAGGTGTGGCCTTGTTAGAGGAAGTGTGTCACTAGGAGTGGGTTTTGAGGATTCAGAAGCCCAAGCTAGGCCCAGTCTCTTCCCTGCTGCCTGTGGATCCAGATGTAGAACTCTCAGCTACTTCTCCAGCACCACGTCTGCCTGCATGGCACCATGTTCCCTGCCATGATGATAATGGACTAAACCTGTGAAACTGTCAGCCAGCCAATTCAGTGTTTTCTTTGTAAGGGTTTCCTTTATCTTTGTGTCACTTCATGGAAATAGAACGCTTACTAAGACAGTCATAGTGCCTTTTCACAGAAGGAGAACAGTGCCTAAGACAGAGGCCCCATTCTCTTACTCCAGCACAGTGATTAGGGAAGCACAAAGGATTCTTCTCTGTCTTTTCACTCATGAGATTGCAGCAAATCACATTGCTTCTCAGAGAATATGGGAGGGAAGCATTTTTGTTTGTTTCTAGTTATCTACTCTATCCACTATTGGGTCAATCTGGGAAACATATTTCTGTAATTAACCAGACTAGTATCTAACATGATCATAAATTTGTTGTGTTGTTTTGTTTTGTTTTGTTTTGTTTTGTTTTGTTTTCGAGACAAGGTTTCTCTGTATAGCCTTGGCTGTCCTGGAACTCACTCTGTAGACCAGGCTGGCCTCAAACTCAGAAATCCGCCTACCTCTGCCTCCCAAGTGCTGGGACCAAAGGTGTGCGCCACCACTGCCCAGCATCATAAATTTGATTGACTACTAACTTGCAGCTTTTAAATTATCCTAAACAGTTTCAAAGACTAGAACTTCACATTACATTTTAAATGAATTGTATAGAGATAGTACTTTAAATAAAGTTGAAACATAAATATATACATACATTTATATTATATTTTGTTATATTATATTATAACAAAAATAACCTTAAGTTTGTATCAATATACAAAGACCCATACCTATGTAAATATATTTGGCTTGTTGTTGTTCTTTATGTTAAAAATAGATTCAATAATATTATCATATCATTCCTATCTCTTCCTCTTTTTCCTTTTATTCTCCCTCCCCCCTTCCTCTAACACTAGATAGGAGAAAAAGAAGGATAGAGGAAAGAAAAAGAAAGAGGGAAAAGAGGAAAAGAGATCCCTGAGTTTGTTTCCTCCCTGACCAGAACCATCAACAACTTGTAACCAACTCCCCTAAAATGAAAACAAACATCCATCACCCACCAAACATCCAAAACTATCTTCCTCACGTTTTTGGGACTAGGATGTCATTATCATAAAATTGCATCCTGCTGACTGGGGGCAATGTTCCTTTTTTGGGACCCTAAGAAAATTGGGATATTGGCCAAGCCCTATGAAAGCTAGCTATAATATTTGCTGTTCAGTCTCTGTGTGATGGGAAAGTTCAGGGCTTAACTGGAGTCCTGGCTGGAACCATTTATTATGCTGGACGATCTAGTTAGCTGTATAGAAGTTGTTCTGGATGTAGATTTTTGAGGACACAGCATTGGAGGCAGTCTGTGATGTTGAACCATCTGGGTTATTTGGGTTATTTGTCATATCTTCTTTGGTGTCTGGTCCTTTTGCTCTGAAAACATAAACTTTCTAAGGTGATATACATTTTGCATTATCACATGTATGGAATGTGAGGTGTACACAACTTACCTAAAGATGATTCTTTGTTCTACATTCAAGCAGAAAAAAAGGCATCTATCTTTATAAGACTGTTTGGACTGTATAGACAAACCATAATATAAATTTCCCCCATGCCATTTGAAAGGATGGCATGATAAGTCTTGAGGACTCAGTAGCTAACATGATTTATTGGCTATCCATAGCTGAAGTCCTGGCTGGAGACAGTCTTGTCTCAGTCAGTCACAGAGCTGTTCCCATGTACGGGGATCAGCATATACTTTACCTGTTTGCTGTTCTTGGCTTCTTCCTTCATGTCATTACAGAATCTAGATCTTCAGGAGGTGTCGCTCAGTCAGGCTCATTTTGATTGGAATCCATAGTTTTCCTTTTATCATTGAAACAAAGACAAAACCTCTTCCCCAGTGCGAAACATTTCCTTCCTGCCATTCTGAAGTTACCACATACATAGGCTGATTTAATTCAGCAGTCCTTTCTAAAATCCAGTGTTTCTAACAGTTGTGCTATCTGTCTCATTGACGTTCCTGAAGCAATCCAGAGGGAACGTCTTTCTTCCCCTCTGATACTCTCTGGTCACATCACAAAGATCTTCAAGGAAATGAACAGGCAAAATCTGGAGCTGGTACTCTTTAGGCTTCATTTGCTGTGCTCACACACATCGCTCTATGGTGGAGAGCGGTTGATGAACGCTCTTCTGTATTTCTCTTCTCCATACTAAGACCATAGAATAACTCCCTGTGCAAAATTAACTTCTTGTTTTCAGTAGGATAAAGCTGGGATCTGTCAAATCTTTCCATATCTGGGTCCAACATGCTTTCCCGAGCTGGTCTGATTTAAAATGCTCATTTTAAAAAGCTCTCCAGACCAAATAAATAAATAAATAAATAAATAAATAAATAAATTCCATCTTCAGGTTAGTCTTGGTCATTTCACACTTTCAAATCATTTCTTCTGAGCTTAAGATCTCAATAACATAAACTTTATGAGCATCTACTCAAATGGAAGCATAGTGACAATTAAGCAAATAATTTGTTCCTCTCCAACTATTCAAAATATAAGCAAACTTATGACCTATGATTTCCCATAAATGTTATATAACAAACATCTTCCATCTTACTACATGGCCATTTAGTGCAATGCTATATATTCAAATGTGTATGTATAGAGTTCACTTAGCCATCCCATATTCTTGGACTCGCAGGCTTCTCCCAAATTTTGGTATTATAATAACCTTTGAAGTATGTGCTACATAAATACTTTCCTTTGTTCATAATAAGAGAAGATTGAAAAATTAACAGTCCTACTTTAAACTATTCTAACATTGTCACAATAATTAAAGTTATCAGTCAATAAACATCAACAACTGAGGCTGCAAATATCCTATCAGTTTCTTCTCATCCAGAAGATACTTCTATAGACTCAATAAGTGCCTACAGGAAGTAATCAAGTCTTATTAACTACCACAGACATTTGCATTAAGTGTTGATTAAGAAAAAGAAACTTAACTATATAAAAGGTCTTTATAAAATGTTATTACTTACATGCTTGATTAACAGTATGTAAATTTAGTAGTCTTGAAATTAGCTTAAAATATAGGAACATGTCTTATTCTTAGTTTTTTTTTAATTTAAAAGCTATTTCCCTGCCATTGTGATTTTTATTCTAGAATGTCCTACTACATTTAGACTGCCTGGTAAATTTCTGGGGTGTATGAATGTGTGTGTGTGTGTGTGTGTGTTTCCATTCCATATGCAGTTCTCATGTTGCCTATAGAACATTCTCTGTTGACTCTTATGCAAGTACTACAGTCAGCTTACACAAGCAATAGAAAGCCAGTGACACACCCCTCTGCTCATGTCAGCTTATTGTAACATTACACCAGAGGGCCAAGGTCAGTCATCGTGAAAATGTTCACACAAATGGAAAATTTTAAACAGAAATCTGGGCTTTTCTGACTGTGAAATATTTGTCAGAATGCTGTCTGGCCACCTCTGGAGAGTTAAGTTTACCTTTCTCTGAATTTCTTTTTCTTGCTATTGTTAGATTTCAATTAGAATTCCTGTTCTTGTTAGTGTACAGTGTTGTCTTTGTAAATCATTAAGCCTTCTTTGGGATTGTACCTTATGCACTGTGTCTTCCAACAGGTACCACTAATTCACTCATGACTGGAGACTACAACAGCAGTCCCAAGGCTTGATTAGAAAGGCCCCTTTTGCTCAAACTTCCATGTTGAGAGTTGGTCTGATGCTGTCTATTCAAATGCTAAAGTCTATACCACAAGACCAGGTTGCCACAGACAAGCAAATTCCCCTGCACACCAGCCTTTATTGTGTAAACATTGCTCCCCAACTTAAGGCTATTGGTTAAATAAAAGTGGCTACAGCCAATTACTAGGGAGAACAGAGAGAGGAATTTCAGTTATTGGGCTGGAGGTAGCAGGTAGAGGTCACGAGGAGAGAGAGAGGAGGAAGAGGGAGTCAGAGGAAGAAGAAGAGAACAGGATGTCTCCATTAGATAGGAAGGACTAGGAGCACATGCCTGAGTGAAATGCTTCCCCCACGACAGACTGATGGAGAAGGAAGAACCCTGAGAGACTCAAACAGCAAGTAACAAGGGACATGACTGAGATGTAAGTTAGAATAGCTCACAACCTGCCCGATCTGGGCTTACAGCTTGTAAAAAAAAAAAAAAAAAAAAAAAAAAAAAAAAAAAAAAAAAAACCAGGATTTTGTGTCTTTTATATGGGCTAGCTAGAATAAATAATTCATTTACACTTCCACATGATGTAAAATTCTTTTTAAATATTTGCATCTGGTACAAACATCGACACTCAGGCCTCCAGCATCACACCTGATGGTTATAAGGTCTTGTGGGTCTCATCTTGGACTCAGGGAGGTGACAATGAGGGTTCCTGAAGTATTTATCAGTGAAGGAACCCTCTTTAGCCTCGCTTGGAGTGGTGACAAGGAGGGCCTCCAGCATGGACTTTAGAAAGGGCTTTGAAACAAAAGATGAGATTTCTGGATTTTTACACCAGGATGCTCCAGCCTTATCTTAGGCGCCCTAAAAGATAGTCTTGGTCAAGTCATTTAATTCTTCTGGACTGTTCTGAAACTGAAAAATGAAGGTATTTGGAATGGTGGCTCCTTATCTGTCTTGTAGTTTTTTTGTTGTGGGTTGGTTTCGGATTGTCGTTTTGTTTGTTTTTTCAATTTTCTGACAGCATCTAAAAGATGTATTCCCCCTGGGATGCTTGTACTGGGATCAGCAGCTCCTGTCATCTCTGCATTTTCTGTGAGTTTCTTTTGTCTCTACTGTGTAGGGAACTCTTGGGACTAATTCTGATGCAAGCAGAGGCCACAGGGAAGAAGAAAGAATCATGGGAGTTAAAACCTTCCTGGGGCTAAAATTAAAGAAGAGGGAAAGCATACAGATAGATCATCAGCAATGCGTAGCACCATCCTGGGCCTCCTAATTAGACACGTGTGGCTGAGAAGCCGTGAAATCAAACTGTATCACAGAACCTAAGGGAAAGGTGCAGAAAGAGAGAAAAGAAACATTTCCGTTCATCTAACCGCTGTGCCACACACACACACACACACACACACACACACACACACACACACACACATCAGGAAGAAATCATTTAAAACAATTCAAGGTTTAGCAAAGTTAGCTTAACTCTGAGGAGTCCCTGGCCTAAAATTTGTTTTTAAATTTCCTTGTAAAACTCGAAAACAAAACCAGGTGTGGTGGCACACACCTTTAGTCCCAGCACTCAGAAGGCAGAGGCAGGCGAATCTCTGAGTTTGGGGATAGCCTGGTCTACAGAGCGAGTTCCAGGACTGCCAGGGCAACATAGAAAAACCCCATGTCAAAACAAAATAACAACAAAAATTAAAAAAACAAAACTCAAAAAACAGATCTGTTAGTGAGGCAGTAAGGGAAATTAGCTTGATATTTGTACATTGGGCTTCAACACTTCGAAGTCTAATAGCTTGCAAGAAGTAGTGCCATAAAGGTCCTGCCCTAACAACTGTGGAAACATGAACATGGTCCTCGCTGTGTGTCTTTGAATGGGGGACTGGGCGACATTACATAGTCATTGATGTTCATGTAAATCTCAGAGGGTTTTTATGCACGGGGCAGGCACTGCCTTTACACATCCTGACTGATCACTCCTAGTCTCCTTTTGACAAATGCTCGCAGTAGAATAACTGAGAGCCATGGAAGTCAGATAAACATACTAAGCTACACCTCTGTCACTGATTAGTTGAACTATGTACTTGACCTTTTAAAACTAATAATATATCTATACAGAAAAATATTAGTGTTACCATCTTGGGCTTACTGAGGGACACTGCCTAAAATATAGTATATGCTAAATGAAGTGCTTTTATGATGGTTTAAGGCTTATTTTTGGTTTGGATTTGTTTGTTTGTCTGTTTGCGAGCACATGTGGGTAAGTGAACATGGTACAGGTCCCCTTGGTCACCAGCAGAGGGCATCAGATCCCTGTGAGCTGGAGTTAGAAGCCTTGGTAAACTGACAGATGTGGGCACTGGGAACCAAATTCTGTTCTCTACAAGAGCAATGAAGTTTCTGAATCCCGGAGCCCTCCCCAGCTCCCCTGCAGCTTTTGTAAGATACCTTTTACAGGATTCTAAGGGGCAGTTAAAAACACCAAAAAAGTTGCTGGCATCTCCACTTGTTCAGATCACCTACCAAACTGGAAACATGTTAGAACAGTATGAATTCACAGCATTTCAATACAAGTCATATTCATAAGAGCAAAGCTACAACGAGTTACTTGAACCACAATAGTCTCTCCAGGCAAGCAGGGACACTATCATATAACAGTAATCTGGCCGTCCAATGGCAACATCAGAAATCAACAAAGGAAAGGAAACCAAGCAGAAAGTCTTTCCTATGTGAAACTAAACTGCTGCTATTTTCTTTTCTGAAGACACAGGCTATATCTAATGTAAGCTGGGGACTAGCATGACAGGTAGAGAGACACTGCTGGGGACAGGAGATAAGGGTACTTTGTATCTGGTGACAAAGTAGGCTGATATGACAGATGCAAGCTAAAGGAGATCCTGTCTTAGTTAGGGCTTCTATTGCTATCATAGAATACCATGACCAAAAGCAGCATCCGAAGGAAAGATTGCTTACCGACTTGCTTCCTGTGCTAGCTCGCCCTGCTTTTCTTAGAGCACCCAGGATTACCAGCTCAGGTGTTGACACCATGCACAGCGAGCTGGACCCTCTCACATCAATCACCAACCAAGAGAATGTACCATGGGTCAACCTGGTGGGAGGACTTTCTCAATTGAGGTTCTCAGTTCCTAAATGACTCTAGCTCATGTCAGGCTGATATGAAACTATCCAGGACAGATCAGAAGCCCAAATCATTTCCCCCAAAAAGCATTTCTGAGTTCTGAGACTGTGGGAGACAAGGGCAGTCTGAAAAGACAATGAAAACTCCCTGTCTCGTATTCAAAATGCCACTAGAGGGCGTGTTTTGTAATAAACATATTATCTTTCAGATAGCTGACAAAAGGGATAGACTGAATTTAGGCAGGGAACTGTACATGCAGATACATACAGGATTGAGGTTGATAGTCCTCCAACCAAGCTTCCAAAACGGGAAAGGGCAAGAACATACAATGTGCATGACATCACAAAATCAGAAAAAAATAAAAGAAAAAGTTTTAACATGGAGTTAGAATTTACATAAAAATTTGTAAATTCTAGGCGTACAATAGAAATAATTGGATATTTAACCTTAAAACCCATCAGATAAGACTGACAGTATACTAGAGGTCAAAGACAGAATTAGGAAAATCAAAGACAGGCCAATGAAAATTTCCAAGCTAAAGCCCTGAAGTTCAAGAGGGTGGCGCTGGAAATACAGAGCAAAGGTCACAGACACATGGACCACTGGTGTGGAGTCGGTAGAGAAGAGAGAATGAAGCTGGAACAATGTCAATAACAGACAATCACAAAGTGCCAAGTGCTGCTTTCCCTTCATTAACAATATCTGTAATTCATAATTTATATTAAAATTTAATGCTGAGGCAGAATAATGACAGGTTCTGGGTTAGAATGGACTACATACTGAGACCCAGTGTCTTAGGGTTTCTGTTGCTGTGAAGGGACACCCTGACAATGGCAACTCTTATAAGGAAAGCATTTAGCTGGGGCTAGCTTATCATTCAGAGGTTTAGTTCATTATTGCCATGGCACGAAGCATAGCAGTGTGCAGGAGACATAGTGCTGGAGAAGAAGAGAAGAGTTTTATATGTGGATCAGCAGCTAGAGGAAGTGAGAGTAACACTGGGCCTGGCTTTAACATTTAAAACCTCAAAGCCCACACCTAGTGACATACTTCCTCCAACAAGGCTATACCTACTCCAATAAGGCCACACCTTCTAATAGTGCCACTCCTTATGGGCCTATGCAGCCATTTCCATTCAAATACACCCAGCCTCATAAAATACACACACACACACACACACACCTACTTCCTCAGTGGTCAGAAACTCTCCAGTTTCTTCTGCCCAGTCTCCCTCTTAGCAATCTCTTTTCTCTTAGAGATGTCAGTACTCTAGACTTATTAGGGAATCTGTACCCAAGCTAGAGGAACTTCATTTTCTGATATGAATTCCTTCCCTTTGTTATTTATGCTTTAGTTACTTGAGAACTAGTGACTGAGCCCCACTCATAAGGTACCTGACTGTAGCAAGCTTTCGATATCCTACAGTGTGGAAAGCGTCTGTAAAATCTACCTTCCTCTAAATTAAAGCCTAACTCCAGGCTAAGTTATTCAGGAGAAGGATACTACTAGAATTCCCTAAAATAACTGTTTAAATGTAGGAAAATGGCTCTCATCCCCCTCTCGTTGCCTCTTCTACAAGCTAAACATTTCCATTTCTTTTTTACTGCAATAGAAAAATTAATTTCCGGCATTAGTGAGGACTCTTGGCTACTGGTGTAGAAACATATTTGACACTGGTTTTAAAGGGGAGATTTGCGGTTGGGAGAGAAAGCTCAGTGGGTAGAGCATCTACAATGTAAGCATGAGAACCTGAATTCTGATCCCCAGCAGCTACATAAAAAAACCTGACTTGCTCACACACATCTATAACCCGAACACTGAATCACTGGGCAGGAAAGAAGAGACAAGTGAATCCTTGGATCTCATTGGCCAGTTGGCTGAGCCAATCAGTATGTTTGGGTTCAGTGAAGGACCCTGTCTGGAGAATATAATGTAGAGAGGGATAAAGGAAGATGCCCAACAGCTGCCTCTGGACTTTACATGCATGAGTCCATGCACAGATGCATCCAGAGACACACATGTACAGACACATGTGCACACACACACACACACACACACACACACACACACACACATGCACCATGGAGAATTTGTTACACACCTGGGAGAGATGGGTTTCAGCATCCATGTGTTCTGCTTCTTTCACGTCGACTTCACTTGGTGCTCCTCTGTGGTCACACATGTGTAAGCTCTGCTGGACACCATCTGATAGCATGTGGTCAAACAGAAAGGGCACATGCTTCTCCAGATATCACTGAAAGCTTTGATTGCCCCCGCCCCAAATTGGGAAGGGTGTCAGCTTCTAAATGATCACCTATAACCAGAATGGTAATGCTTTTCAAGGCATGGTTCTGTATTGAAGGAAGAGGAAGGGAAATTAGACCTGCCTAAACTTAAAGAGAAAGAATACATCTAGCAAGAGAAGACTGGGTGGAAATCACTCGGGAATGTGTTTCTATAAATTAGGTAATCAAGATATCAATAGAGGCATGAGTAGATCATTGTAATCTTGTATTTGGGATAGAATCCAGCTCTCAATTGTAAATGCATTTAATTGTATCAAGTAACTCCTATGATGTATTAAGTGCAAGAAGAATTTGCACAATGTTATATAAATTATTTTTTCATTTTCATAAGTAGTATTCTCTAGGACTGGGAGTGTAGCTCAGTGGTAGAGTGTCTGCTCTTTACACGTTAGCCCCTGAGTTAAATACCAGTACCCTGAGAAATAGTGCTGCTGTGTTTAGTATACCCTCCACAGTCCTCATAATGAGCCCTTTCGAGACACGACAGACCTTTGTCAATCTCCCTACACCTTTTTTTTTTAAAGAGGGCAGGAAAACCTTTTTCAGATATTAAAGTCAAAATATACCTCATCTTTAAAAAGGGACCTTTTTAGAAAAAAAAATGTATACTATTGATTTTTTTTCAAACAGTAGAAAATGAGCCCCATGGAGTCTTTCCTTGGTTAATTAGGTTGACCCTGAGAATTTAACCATGCACAAAAGGTTGATCAAAATGTGGAGCAGCTGATTACAGTGACACCCACTGAAAGAAACAAGACCAATAAACTACAAATGGCTACTTAACTGCCTAATGTTCTAGAACCAGCCGTGCACACTGATCATTACGAGCGTGCTTTGGAAGGCCTGGCACAACCAATGTCTGATCATTATAATTCTTTAAGTGACAACCTAAGAAATATTCTAGCTGGCAAAGAAAATAAGAACTAACAGCAAGCAATGGATGAGTCAGAACGTTTAAAGATAACTGTGGCCAACAACTGTAGATTGCATCAGAAACAATATGTATTTCTTTTCATCCTTTCTGCCTGTTTCTGGCATTTGTGAAAATAAAATTCTATAGCCTGACTTATTGTCTAGCACTGTTGGGAATAGGACAGCTCTTTATTTTCTCAGTTGAATAACAACCATCCTAGGAACAATGTCAAAGCATTTGTCTGTCAGTGATGGCTATTCTATTGACAGCACATTGAGCTTGTTACCAATAAGAGGCTAATTATTTATAGTGCTGTTAAAGCAAATAAAACTCTACAGTTGTACTAAGTGTAACAAGTTTATCTCGTGTTAGGGAGACCCTGAGGAGAGGTAGAAACATCGATGAACTGGATACTGCATGTCATAGCTGAACCCAGAAGCCTGTCCCCAACCGGATCTTTGGTCTATGTGGAAGTAGGGACAAGTGAATGCAGTGTGGCCAGCCTAGTCAATGTAGTTAAGAAAAAGAAGAGCCCACCACCCGATTCTTAACAAGTTGTCCTGGTTTTTAATGTCGAGTTTTCAAACAATCTAGGGAACCGTATAGATCAATCACCTCTCCAAGCTTATGGCCTTCGTAACATCATTGGTGTAGAAAGAATCTCTTGTGCAATGCGTGGAAGCATCACCTGTCAGTAATACTGCCAGCCTGTATTAGCTTAGGCAGGAAATAGAGAGGTGGAAATTGCAGCCAGGCCAATGAGAGACACTGTCTCAAAATATCAAGATGAACAGTTCCAGAGGAACAAGAGACCTCCATTGTCCTGCAGCCTTTGCTTACACACACGCGCGTGCACACACACACACACACACACACACACACACACACACACACACAACTGGTGATCTCAGGGATTAGAAGGGGACCACCACTTGGTGTCTAAGTAGAGAGTAAACTGACCTGGGTCAAAATTAATCTGAATTTGTTTTTATGAATAATCTAATTTTTTTAATGCTTCACACATTTCCAAAGTCTGCATAGGCAACAAGCAACTACCCAGGGTGTGATCTAATAAGAATTCTAAGAGATGTGTTTGTATTTTAATTCCTTGAAAGTCAGTGCTCACAAATTTATTTCTTAAGACAATGATCCTTCGTTCTATTACTCAATGGTACCAAATCATACTATCAATAAAATAACTCGACCTCCCCAAAATTTAAGAGGCTTTGTGGGCGTAGTAAAGTCCTAAGGAATGATTTCAACAGCTTTGAAGAAAATAAGCAGAAGAGGAGCCTAGAGGGCCCCATGGAGGTTGCTGGGGGAGGTAGGAAGCCCTTTGCATCATTTCTGTGTTAGAAATGCCATTGTTCAGTAAAAGCAAATAAGCCGCCCTTTCTTGAAGCATCTTACAGGCTGGAGCTACTTCTGGGTTTGCCTTTTTGTAAACAATATCTAGAAAGTCTCTAAGGAGGGGTAAAGCCAGTTTCTTCCTCAGCTCTAACCAGGTTGTTAAGGCTCAGCAGGAGGGTCCATTTCACTGGTGTAGAGCCAGCTGCCAAGCTCTAGCCAGTCAGCTGAAAATACATTTGTGCTCACCCTGAGGCTGGTGAGGACCCAACTCAGACATGGCATGATAATATCATGTTCAGAGGCAGACCATCCCAAAGGTACTAAGATCTTCACTCCTTCTGGACCCCCTCTTGCATTTCTGTTGCTTGAGGTCCAGTTCACTCTATGTGGTCCTATCTAGCTGGTCTTTCTTGGTCCAATGGAACTGGTGAATCACTAGTCTGAGTAACTTAATACCCACTACAGTGGTTTTCTTCCCCAATAAGGTGAGTGTGTTTCTTGGATTTTTGTTGTGTTTTAGATACAGAATCTATAGCCCAGGCTGGCCTCAAACTTGATATATAGTGGAGGGTGATCCGAAACCCCTTATACATCTGCCTTTAACTCCCAAGGGCTGAGATCCTTGGTGTTTACAACACCAGGATATTTGCATGGTTCTTAAACCTGGGAGTTAATAGTTGGTGACTCTTCTGAATAATGAGCCCATACTGAACCAATCTTGTAGAGAACACAGGAGAGACAGCAAATGCAGGCTTATTGTTCAGTTTGACTCTATCAGCTCCACAGAGGGAGTCTCTATGGAAAGGGCCTCATAGGAGCTACAGTGGTTATCTCATTTAATTTTTGCCATAACACCGTAAGGGAAGCTTTCTGACACGCTTCTTATAAATGCAGCCCAGAAGTAAGTAACATGGCCTGAAATGGTCTATTCCAAGGTCACACCACAAGTTAGCAGTGAGTCTGGAAGCAGAGCTAACTTAATCTGTTTGACAGCTTGAGCCCTTCCTACAAGCAACCCCAAGAGCCCTACTATATCCAAAGACTCTCCAGTTTTTCAGGGAGTCCTGTGCAGTGACTATCACCTTGGCCTGTGTGCACTTATTACTACCACAGTTCCAATATTTAAGACATTGTTCAATACCTAGCAGTTAATGAATTTTAAATCCCATTGGCTTGAATAACCTCCTACTATCAGCTCTATGCCTGTGTCGAATGAAGGCTGCAATCTTCAAAGCCTTGTCCTAAAGCTAAAATGGCAGAAGGTTAAGTCCCAAGCTGAGAATTTTGATGCAGTTATAGCATAGGAGCCCATGTAAGCTTTCTGGATCTTTGTAACATCATTGGTGTAGAAAGAATCTCTTGTGCAATGTGTGGAAGCATCACCTGTCAGTAAAATGCTGCCGGCCTATTAGCTTAGGCAGGAAATAGAGAGGTGGAAGTTGTGGTACAAAGAGAAGATTTCTGGGATACCGTCAGGCACAGGAGGTTTCACAGGGAACTCTAAGGAAGACGCTATGTAGCACAAAACTGAAGGAGAGGTAGCCATGTGGTATGACTTAGACTAGTTTAAACAGGATAATTGAATTATGAGCTAGTAGAAAACAGCCAAAGCTTTTGGCCTAAGCATTTATCCATCTATAAGAAGTCTCAAGAGTTATTATTTGGGGGAGCAAAGAGGCTGGTTAGAAAAGCTCACAGTTACAATTGTCGCCTAGAACCTGAGAAATTCTCTAAAGGAAAAGAGTAACAAAATCCCTGGGTGTGTGCACACATGGAAAGTACCTAGAACTCAGGCTTCAGCCCCACCTTTTGTTTGTTTAGAAAGGATGAACCAGCCTCTCCGGAAATCCCAGCAGGAGGCTCAGGATCTGAAATGTTATAACAGCCTCATCTGTCAATGATCAAAATAGATGGTTGGTTTGTTTTCAATTTTTTTCAATTTTTCTCCTGGGAAGGTAAAATTAGTCTCTAGACTAGCAACCAAAAAAAGACACAGTCTCAAAAGCAGGATAGCACCACCGTCATTAAGTGTTCCCTTCACCCTTCAGGAAAGGCACCTCATGCATACTGTTGTGACATGTGAAGTTCTACCATGTTTGAGCCCCTAACTCTAAAACTTATGGCAAACCCCGGCATAATTTCAGAGTTCTCTGTAAGTATGGATTGAGCTGACTTTGGTTGATAGCTCAGCAGCTCTCTTTAAACAGTGCTCCTATACCTGCTCGCGTCATTTGACCTTTAACCAAATAAGAGTCAGAGTACATGAAGAGATTATGAAGTTCCCAGAGCCAATATCATAATACTGCTGCGGCAATGTCATAACACCAGATTCCCCCTCTTTGTAGATCAGAATAAACCTAAGAGCCTATTACTTCTTGCTACATAGTTATTGGACTTTGATGTTTGATGGTGATCGGATGAAACAAAAGGAAGCAAGGGCTTAAAATGGACAGGCACACAGAACACTGAGATAGAAAAGGGGGGGAAGGTTGTGTTTTGGTGTGGGACCCTTTAGTGTGAGGCAGTTATGTGTTATAACACAATGGGAACATATAGTTCTCCACAGAACTACAACTAGCATAGTCATAGCCACAGCATTTCAGCCAGTGCTGAACCATAAGCATTATAAGGTCAAGTCATAAAAAAAAAAAAAGTTTTTTTGACTTTCAGTATTCACTATTATTAAGCCAAGGAAGTAAATAATATTCTGAAAAGGTGCTAAAGAGTGCTACTGATGAAATTAAAATTATATTGTACTAAAACATGAATGATTAATCCGTCCTGTCCAACACATGGGCTTCCAGAGGGTTCCAGATGGCGGCACTGAATTTACTGAGCATCTCAGAATGAGTGATTAACTTCTGATGCTCATCCACAAACAACCCACATGGGGTCTACACCCACCCTCCAGTTTCCGATGACAAGGGGAGAGAGACGGTGTTAGCACCTATTCCAGAGTTCCATCTCTGTGAATCATCAAGAATTGACTTTGATGCGGCCGTTGGCTGGATGGGTGGGAACTGGCACCACCCCAATGCCACAGGTCACTTCCACATTCCTATGAGTCACGTGGCCACATGGCAGAATCAGCCTTACTGAAGCAGGAGAAAGGATTTGTGGGACAGGAACTCCGCATGTGCAAATCTTAAAGAACACTAGTCGTCAAGAGAAACAGGGCACCTAACAAGGCCTGGAGTTTTCTTTTTATGGTCATTTTATTTTTTTTTAAAGATGTCTTTTAGGGTCTTTCTGATGTAGCCCAGGGTGGCTGTGAGTCTATATTACTCCTGTGTGTCGCTATGCATGGTTCACATCAGTTACCTTTGTAAGCCTCACTATTACCTCACTATTTAAACGTTAAAGAAAGGGACTTTGTTTTCCCCATCAAAAATTCCCAGAATGCACTAAACGCATGCATATATGCATGAACACGTGCAAACAAACACGATATGAGGAGACCCGACCCTAGAGCACGTTTGATTCTCTTCAAATAGAATCATCACAAGGAGATTAGCTATGTGGCTTTGGAGCTTCTTAATTTACCAACATATTTAAAGGTCTTTTGTTGGGGAATAGTAAGTAGATGGTAAGTGGGTGTCAGTTTACCATTCTAGATGGACTTAACATGCTAGTCACTATACCAAAGTCACATGACTAAATTATCTTCAAAATGTCAAGGGCACTGATGAAAATTGAGCTCTCCCTGCTTCCTCTGAATTATAAGCTTCCCTTTGACATTTCAAGACACCTTTTCTCACTTCAGTTTTCCCAGCTGCTCCTCCCTGAAAATGCAACAACCTGCTGGTAACTCCCATTTGGAGAAAGACAAAGGAAAGCCATGGGATGGATAGCATTTGAATACCAAGGAAATAACCTGTGACCTAGAGAATAGCAACGTAGACAGTGTCTTCTGAAAGCTTCCAGAAATAGGTCCTCCTAGCCTCATGGGAAGGATAGAACCTCCCTACGCAGAGAGACACAGTTGCTCTCACATCCACCTCAGTACCTATTGAAAAAACATTTTGAGAGTCAGGGGAACCTACTCCAGTTTGACCAGCAAGCCTCTGGTGGTATGTTCATCTTTCCTACCCTGAGAAGATGGAGAGGGAGTGGTTGGGAGGTCTCACACTCATTGCTTCAGCAAAAAGACTCCTTGAACATGCCCATCAGAGGAAGCTGGAGGGATCCTGCAGACTCCTCAAGTTGCCATCCCAAGAGTCTACCTAGAAGTCCAAAGGATTCTTTTCACTTACTGTCACCCTTGCGACCCCAAACATGGTAGCCTTCAAATCCTGAAGGAGCCATCAATACAGCCAACAAAATCTGGCCACAAGCAAAGCCGAGTGAAGAGGATGGCATTGCTGCCCATGAGCCCAGCAGTCAGGTATTCCTCCAGGGAGGAAAGAGCCACATTGCTCAGCCTTGCCATGCAACACCTAAAGATTCTCAGGTAAAGCCTCTGCTTTATAACCAAAAAGACCAGAGTTATCCAAGCATCCAAAGACAGGAGGCCCTACCATGGGAGATAGCACAGGAAGATGTCAGAATACATGTAACTTTTAATAGCACTAACCACTCTGGTAAAATGGCAGCATTTCAGAAAGGAGGGAAACAGATTGACTCTAGCTCATTCTCTCCTGTGCCCTTGAAGACAGTTTAAGTAAGGCCACCAATGGTCTTTAAGGCAATGAATGTATAGCAATGAATGGTCCTCTTGCCAATAGACACCACTTAAAGATACTTTGGTGTCTGATTTAAAGGAGGAGAAAGAATTCATTATTCAAAGGTCTTATTCCCCAACCCAACTTTACCCTTAAACTAATCCAGAGCATTTTAGCTTCAAGAGTGAAATTACTCTCCTCACTGTATCTGCGTTGGAATTCTGGACAAGTCAGAGCAAGACTAAACCAATTATTTTTAAACTCTCTTTCAGGGTGAAGAGCCACTTCACTCCAGATATGTATGCATCTTTTCATTACAGAGCTGTGATGGCTATTAGCTCTTCAGGCTTACATCTTCATTCATGTTCTCAGGAGCGAGCCTGTTGCTACACTTTCAAAAGCCAAAGCAAACAAAAACAATTTGCTCTACATTTGTAGCTACAAAAATCTCCAATTTCGGAGTGCCCTTTAAGAGGGCAAGACAAGTGCAGGGACAAGAGTCCCTTGCTTGTAGGGGACAGGGTGTAACAGTCCCAAGAGCTCATGGCTTTTCTTTTGAATTGTCAGTGTGTTGGCCCTATGACTTAATTAGCATCTATTTAGTACTGGTTTTATCTGGTAGAGGAAATAGAATGGCCAAAAATATTCACCAGCCTTTCAAAAGGAAATTCAAAAGACTGGGGATAAAAGAACAGGAAGTCCCATTTAAACAAGCAAGACCTTTAAGAAAAAAAGAAAGAGAAAGAAAGAGAGAGAGAGAGAGAGAGGAAGGAAGAAAGAGAAAAAGAGAAAGAAAGAGAAAGAGAGAAAGGAAAGAGAAGAAAAAAAACCCACTGCCTCCTATGACAACTGTGGCCTCACCTACAATTAAAGAGTAAGTGGGCAGCCAGCTCTGAGCTTGCAGCATGGCCCCCACTGCTTTGCCTTCTTAGCTGGAGATAAATAGTTTCCGTGACAGGAAAGAACAGCTCTGTGGCTAATTTTATCCACTTGATTAATCAGATTGGCAAGAAAGCCCCTACTTCATTCGGAAAAATCCCAGAGGAGGGAAGGGGACTTTAACACCTATTTGTCCCAGTCAACATGACATCAGCCCACATATAGAAACAGAAGTAGAGGAAAATGCAAATTATTGTGTCTAGTATATCTGTTTGCTATTACAACATTACTAATCATGCCCCAAATGTTGAAATTCTAGCCAGTGACTATTTCCTGTAGGCCTATGGGCCCACAGAGGTTTGCTTACATGGTCTGTGCTGGGCTCAGTTGGGCAGTTCAGATCCTTGTGTCCTTTGTCCCTTTTCCTGGACCAAAAAGCATATTCTTCTTACAATGATGGGAGAGGTTTAAGGGCACAAAGGAGTCATGCAAAGCTTCTTTCTTCTGGACTTTGAATCTCATTTAATTTTATTGACCAAAGTAAACCACTTGGCGAATTGAGGTCAGGGGCTATGTGCAACTACCATCAGAACAGCACTAAAGTAGTATGTAGCAATGGTGTGGATACAAGACACAGTGAAGAGAGGGACCACATGCTAATCCCCTATAGGTGTGAGCTAGGATAAAGAGCACAGATGTGTCAGAGACAGAGAAGAGGAGAACACACTCAGAGATGGATGGTGTGGTGAAGTTGGTTAGAGTCTGTCGTCATGCACAGCTTAGGATGCTTAGGAATCCTCCAATTTGAATAGTGTTGAGTGGATGGGACAATGCAATCAGGTAGATACAGGGTGGCCATCTTGTTTAGATGAGTGAATATGAGCAGTGGATTTTTAAAAAAGAAAGAAAAAAGAAAAAGTAAAGACAGAAACCACTGCTAGATATTGTAGAAGAGAAAGTTTAATGTAGATAAAAGGAAGAGAATATAGACAGAGGCAGAGACATCTGTAGGGGCAGTTTTTGAGGTCCTGTTCCCCAATTGGTTCTTGATCTGTCAGTAAAGAAATCCATGGATCAATTGCTGAGCTAAAGGTATAAGCAGGACTTCTGGGTCCCTGGGGCAAGCAGAGAGATGCAAGGGAAGAGAGACAAAGAGTTTGTGATACATCTAATGAAGAAACGTTGACCAACCATGTGAGATCTCATACAGGCTGCTCCTATAAGTGGGTGGTCAGGGGCATTTAGCAGAGACTAGATGCCACTGACCAACTAAGTTATGGCAGGTGGGAGGTACGAAGCTAAGAGTAATAATAAGGGCACATTTTCTAGGTGGGAGATAGTAGTGCCCAGCAATTGTCCCAAGAAGGCAAGTTGAAAGTGAACAACTGTGTGTGTGTCTTTTATCAGTGGATTCAAGGGAAGCCAGGTAGGGGCTGGTAGTGCAGCCACTTCCCAGAATAAAGGTGGGTAGCACAAAACTATATACAACAGACACATGGGAAAGCCCAGAGTGGACAAGACTCTGAACCTTGTGAGGAGACAGGGGAGGAGAGAGGGAAGAACCAGAACAGCCAGGTCAGGAAGGTAAAGGGTAGACCAAAAGAGAGCAGGTAACCAAGACAGCTGGATTTTTTAGGGAATAGCCACTGAAGGCACTGGGCTGGAGAGTTAAGGGTAGAGCATGAGGTATGCCAGCCATACCCTGTAATATGTAGGGACTGGAGGATGCTGGGAGAACCCAGCAGCTAGGTCTGTTTGTTGTGCTAAATAGGCACTTCTGCCATTTGCCCCAGGGTTTGAGACACAACAAGGAGAACCTGTAGAATGACAGAGGATGAGAAGCTGGGTTTAGGCTGTGATGCAGACTAGAGTTCAAAGAGATGTCCCAGGCTGTGATATTTAGGGCAACCACCCAGATTTGGGAAAAGCTGAAAGAGAAGATGTTGCGCAGAATGACTTCTGAGCTTCTGTTTGCACAGCCAGGTGGTTAACCATCCTCTTCACTGAGCAAGTCAAATTCAAGGGAAGAACTCTGCTTCTCACCAGCATTTCTACTGTCCCCTTATGACGTGAGCGTGAACTCAAACTCACTTCAAGTCTGCTATTGCCAAAGATGCCCCCTGGGAAAGAATCTAGACAGCACTTCTTTATTAATGAGTAATGCAGAGTCTCATTTACTCCTGAGCACAGCCAATATATTCCTTTCAGCTCCTCTCATTTTCATTCATCCCAATGTCAAAGCTTTCCCAAGACTCCAGCGTTCAGTCAGTACCCACCTAGAGTCTACTCACAAATCAATTTATTACAGGAAAATCAGATGAGGGGAGGGAAGTGAAGCTGCTGCCAGGCTGTCTTTACTACAGTCATTTAACTATCCCCAGAGTGTTTGCATTCTGACAAAAGACATGGCTAGAGCCAAACATGGGTGACTGTGTTAAAGGGCATTTTAATCAGAAGGAAGCAATTAGAGAGATCATGTGGACAGGGAGCCCTTCCTGGCATGATCCTTAATCACAGGGTCTCTCCTCGTCTTCAGTCCTTCCCTGCTGCTGTAAAGAAAACACACACACACTGAATTTTCTTGAGAGTGAACACTAATTCTCAATGTCAAAAGGAATAGAGGAAAGTTAAATATACCAAAAATAACTAGCATGATAGCCAAATGGCAAAACATTTGAAAATCTCTCTTGAGGAAGAAATCAGACAAAACAGTCGCTAATACTTTCCAAGTAAGATCCGTGTGGGGTCACCATTTAGAGGGCAGCATCCCCTGAGTTAAGGTCCTGGGATCCAGAACCTAAGTTTGGATTCTGTCTCCAGTTCTTTCTCGCAACAGATCTTGGTCCATGTTCTTCAGAGCTCTGGGTCCTATTAACTATGAAGCACAGCTACAGATAGTACCTGTGTGTCCATCTCTTTTCCCAATGTCATGCCCTGACAACTGCAACTCAAGGGAAAAGGCATTTTTTTTGGCTCACAGTTCCTAGGTACAGTCCATCATGGCAGGAGTTAGGGGGCAGGTGGAAGGCAGGCCATTCTGCTGTTTAGTTTGATTTTCCTATTGGTTCAGTCCAGGATCCACACCACAGAGTGGTGTCCCCATAGGCCACAAGATAGATCTTCCCATCTCAGTTGACCTAACCCAGATAATCTTTTATAGCCATCCCCGGAGACTAACTCAATCCAGGGAATCTCTCACAGCTGTGCCAAGCAGTGTGTCTCCTAGGTGTTTCTCTATCCTGCCACTTTGAATTGTCAGTGCTAATCATCATGGCTTCACAACCTTTTTTTCATTGATCAATTAGTTGTTATTGTAGCTAGTGTTTTGTTTGTTTGTTTGTTTGTTTTTTAAAGAAAATTCATTTATTCAGTAATTCCTCATGCAGGTGACTGGTTGATTCTTTCTAAAATATCATGATGTCAGAGCTAAATGTTTAGGACAGCAAAACTAAGAAGACAGCAATGACTCACACGATGGCGCTAAGTTCAGCTGGACTCACTGAAACTTCTGGCATTAGGGGGTCAGACCCCATTCCTTCCCAGAGTGCCCAGAAATCTAATCCACAGCTGAGCTTTGGGGAAGAGAGGCCGCTCTCTGGAGCAGTCTATATTTCTTCATGTTGGACAAGAGTATTCTTTTTCATTGCTTTCCCTCATCTCTGCTTGGTTACAACTGTGTTTCTCAGTATTCTTATTTATCTTTATTCATCTTTGATGTTCAAAGAAAATTCGCATTTACACAGATTGTGTTATACCCAGAGGCATCCCCACCCTCCCAGAAGGAGCAGCTTTGTGCTTTGACCATTGAGGTGAAAAGCCAAGGACTTGGCTCGGGGCCTGCATATACCAGATGCCCTCTCTCCACTCCATATGGGCAAATTCCCATCGATACTGACCTGTGTCATTCTAAATGAATGTCTTATATTAGAAAGAACTCCAGAAATGGGGGGGAGTGGGTGGGAGTAATATAATGTATTTTGAGTTTGTATATACATATGACTATATGTAATGTATAATTATATAATTATAATTATATGTATTATATATTATATGAATTATATTATTCATTTAGGAGCCACACTCTAAAACCAAATTTCTCTGAATGCTGCCAGCATTTTATTGCATAGGCCAACATTTCTATTTATTCAATAAGCTCATTTGAATACTGCTCTAGCCCATGCTAGATGATTAAATTCTCTGATATGTCAGTCCTACTACAGCCACCTGAGAAATATAAGAGGAAAAAATGGAGTTAGAGAAAGGAGGGAGGGAGGAAGGGAAGGAGAGAAGGAGGGAGAGGGAGGCAGAAGAGAACATTCTGGAATGAATGTAGAGACTGCTAAAGGAAAGGTCCTGGTTGGAGTTTAGAGAGGGATTGGTATCAGACAGTGGAGATAAATGGGAGTGGAAACAGAAAGGAAAATGCAGAATGAGTCTGGAGCCTAGCATGTAGCAGCTGGTTATCCCCAGAGTACAAAGTGCAGGCTTTGGTGTTGTTCCATTTACTTAGCACATGGTTTACTGAGCCCTAAATGAACAGAGGGATTTAGAAGAGCCAGGAGTTTAGTTAGGATAATGCAGAATTAAGGCAGGAACCTACAAAGCGACCTTTGAAAGTAAATCACTTTCCAAGGGAAAGAACAGCATGAGAGAATTATTTCATCCATTCCTGTTCATCAGCTTGGGAGACACAGAGAAAGGGCAGGTAAAACAGATTCTAAAACTCCAGGGAATGGAGCTAATTGAATAAATCTGAGCCTATCCTTATTTACACAGTCCTCATTTAAGCTACTTAGCATTGGTACCCAAGGGCCTGAGCCTCCTGCATTAAACAGTAACAGGCCTGTGAAAATGGGGCCAGTACGCCCCCCATCCCTGGCATAAAACCATTTCTATTACAGTCCAGTCCCTGTTTTCAGGTAGTAAACTGCAAAGCAACAAACACCAGAAGGCACACAGGGGTGGATTATGAATGACTTGCATATATGGTTTATATCTTTCCTTCTCTGTACAGGATAAAGATCCCCTGGAGTGTCTCAACTTTTCTAGCCATTCTCATTTTTCTGTAAAATAAAAACTACTGACCTCTATCAATCAGCTGTGGATTGCAAAGTGCACCAGGATCACCCCCTGCTCGCCTCTGAGGCAGTGTGCACCATTT